>NC_080083.1:57892438-58111338 GCF_949987535.1 Balaenoptera acutorostrata
GGAATTTCTTAATAGCTCTGTGCCTCAGCTTCCCCACCTGTATAGTGAGTATAAGAACAGTGTCTATCTCATGGGGTTGTTGGGAATGATAGAGGAGTTATATGTGAAGAACCCTAAACAATCGTTAGCCACTACCACCACCACCACCATCAGCATCATCATGATCATCTATTCTTATAGGAAACGGAGGATCTGGTACTCAGGACTGGATTCCTGAGGACAAATGCTCCGAGAGGTAATTCAGACTCAGTGGCAGTGGCCAGAGGTCAACTGCCTGAGGACGTGCTCAGCCTACCCTGGTAGTGCACCTCCTAGAAGGTGTATCAGTCAGAGTAGAACTGATATTTGCGGACCTTTGAGCCCTAAACTGCTGCCCTGGCTCCTGATCAGCCAGCATTGGCCCTCCCCCACCAGGCTGGCTTCCCATTCTACCCTCGGGTCTAGGATAGGGGCGACTGGGCAGGTGTTGCATGGATGCGGGGCCCTGATAGGCCAAGGGAAGGTCTAGCAGTTCTTTCCTGGCCGGCCAGTGCCCTCCCCCCACTCCCCGCCCCCCCCCCAACCCCAGCCACTGTACATCCTCTCTCTCCCTCCTTCCCCCTTCTCTGCACGCGTTCCCACAGAGGAGGCCAAGGCAGGAGGTCTAATACTGCCTGGCTAATGGCTTATAGATCGTGAGCACATCAGGCCCAATGGAAGTGTCTGTTAAGCTTGGCACTGCGAGCCTGAGTCAAATGGCCCGAGACAGATTTATGGCCATCTTCCAGGCCACGCCAGGAAAATGCTTCCTGAAAGCACTCCACGACTCGCATGCACTCGGAAAACCTGGAGGGGTGGAGGGAGCTTTCTCGGTGGGGTGGGGCCGTGGTGGCCCGTGGCCTCACCCGCGGGTAGGATGCCTCCAGAGTCAGAACAGAGTTGCCTGAGTGTGACATGGGGTCCGAGCAAAGGACGGATGTCTGGATTCACCCAGAAACAAGTCCAGGAAGACTAACTAATTAGCATTAATTTGGAAAGAGGCCAGACTGACCTAGTAACTAATTCCAAATTACAGAATTTTTAAACACAGTTTTACCACTTTCAAGTACATAGGCTGCAATAGACCCTTCTAGAAAGCATCCAATGTGCCTGCATGTGTGTGTGTGAGAGAGAGAAAGAGCACTTATCCTTGTCCTGAAGGAATTCCCAGTGTGCCAGGGAAATGGGTGATACACAATTGTATTACTTGGCATTTAGTAAAATTAAATTATCAAAATGGCGATACAAAGGTTCTTGGGGACCTACTAGAATGACAGATGAATGATGTGCAATTGCCCATCAACACATTTGCGTGCCAACTGGCACTTCTGCTGGGTATGCATGCCCTTTGCTCTTTCCCGTGGGTTAAATGCCTCCCTTGCACTCTGGTTCCCTCCTTCCCCTGCTGCTTTGACGTCCCAGCTCCTACCTTGCGCGGGTGAATGTCCAGCCCACCAAGGCTGTTCCTCTGGGTTGGAAACCTGCTCATTCATTGGTGGACAGAGCACAAATGAACTCTTGGCCGAATGTGTTTGGAGCTCTGATGTTTAAACCGTCTCCTTGCCCTTGGAGGCTGTGTCTTCCCAACTTGGGGGAAATTGCTAAGAGCTCAGAGACAGTCTCACTGTCTTGTAAGAGTTTTCAGAGCTGGAGTCCCCTCCTCTCTCCAGCCCTTTAAGAACCTCCCAGCACTCACCTCCAAGGAGGAGGTTTGGCATTTCCATCTCCTTGGCTGGCAAATTGTAAATTTGGGTCTGAGCAGAAAATATAGTGACATCAAGGTTATGCGGTCCCCAGCTGACAAGCTAGATAACTCTCAGCAATCCGGCATTTCCCATCTCCTCCTGGTCTCCTCTCTCTGCTCCTCTCTTTTTTTCAACCTTTTTTTTTTTTTCAAAGAAAACATTTTTAGAGACTTTAATAACTGTGGAAGGATGCTGTAAGGTGGGCAGGGAAATCGATCATTTTTATTCGGTTGTGCGCGATAAAATGTAAGTTTGGACAATAAATCTTCTTACCTTGAGGGGAAAGAACAGCGTGCCTGGCCATTAACATGACTCCCGTTTTGGAGATTTGAATGAATGAATGAAGGTCTCGTCTAAGTAATTGATGGCTCCCATCTCCCTGGCAGGACTCGGGATTTCAGACTCAGATTTCTGCTGGGGATGGGGCTTCACTCTTCCCTCCAATCCGGGCAATGGCTGGTTCCCCGTCTCTCCCTCTGCTGGTACTGACCATCTATTATTTCTAATCGATGACTCACCAAATACAACTTAAGCACCCACTATGTGTAAGACACCATGCTTAGGACTAAGGAGGATGCAAATGAATATGTCAGAGCCCTGGGCAAGTTGTCCCTAAGAAAGGCTCCTCATCAGAATCTGGGGTGATGCTGAGGGTGGAGGAGGGGTGGTGAGTAATGGAAGATGCTGGGAGAGGGGTGTTTGGAGGGTTGACCCAGAGAAGGTTGCCCAGAAGAAGAAAATTAGAATTCCTGTAATTTCTCGGGGGCTTTGGGTAGGTTTCTTGGAGGCTGGTTTTGAAGCCAAAATCTGACTCTTAGTAATGGAAATTTTGGTGTGTGTGTGTGACTCTCGTTTTCCAGCCCTACGTCATCACCTAGTCCCAAATTTTCCATTGACATTAATTGCCCATCAACACCCTAGATGCTTCTCCACTGCCCTGGCCACAGTCCCATGGGATCATGACAGTGGATGAGGCAAGTGACTTGGTGTTGGCCACAGGACACAATTCCTGGAGCCAGATATGTTGAAGATACTTGCATGATCTCTGCTCCCAGTATCCTAAAAAGGAAAGGCAGGGTTGCTGTTTCAGTCAACTTGAGCTGCCATAACAAAATACCGAGTGGTTTAAACAACAGGCATTTATTTCTCACAGTTCGGGAGGCTTGGGATGTCCAAGATCAAGGTACTGGCAGATTCAGTTCCTGGTGAGGGCTCTTTTCCTGGCTTGCTGGCGGCCTCCTTCTTGCTGTGTCCTCACAAGGCAGAGAGAAAGCGCTGATCTCTTTTCCTCTTATAAGGACACTAATCCCACCATGAGGGTCCCATCCTCATGACCTTATCTAACCCTAATCACCCCCCCAAGCCCAATTATCAGCTCTGAATACCATCACTTTGGGAGTTAGGGCTTCAACATATGGATTCTGGGGGGACACACACATTGAGTCCACAGAGATGCTGTAGAGTCAGGCCCCAGTTTCTGCTTTTTTTTTTTAGGCAGTTCAGCAGGTGGGCATCTAGAAAGTATGGGGTGCTGTGGGACGGGAGGACAGGGAGTGGCGTCTACTGCCTGGTGGGTAATACCCACCCCCTGGCTCCTGCCACCCCAAGCCTAAGGCCAGAGTACAGAAGGATTTAGGCCATCCCTACCCTCCACACCCCTACCCCAGGATGCCTTCCTCAAGTCCTCTAGTCTCCATCATCTCCCTCCTTTCCAACCCTTCCCCCAAGTGCACGCATGGGCTCAGGGCACCTCCAGCCTTGTGTCTCCTTCTGTGGCTCACCAGCGCTATGTAAACAAGACAGGGCATCCAATTATTCGGAAAACAGCCTGTATCTGTTTGCTTATCAGTCTTCGACTTTTTGCCCTGGGCTTCACTATTGATTGATTTGAACTTTTCCCCTTCAGGCTCCGGCATGATTCATGATCTGTGAGGGGGGAGGGTCACGTGGGCCACGGGCTTCTTGTCTGCCGGGACCTGTGCACAGATGATCCCATTTAACTCCCTATGTGGTTGGTGTCACGGCTCCTATTCTAAAAGCGAGAAAACCAGGGCTGGGAGGAGGTGAGTGTTTATCCAAATCTCCCCACTCATAAGTGGCGGAGCCAGAATGTGACACCAGGTCCATTTGTTCCGAAAGCTGGAGCTCTTTCTAATATAGAGGTGGATCCTGTGTGGAGACCCAGCTTTGACTGGTCACCCCACTCCAGAATTGCACTCAAGCAGCAAACATAAGAGAACAGAAAAGGTTGACTGTGACCACATTTATATGGAAATGAGGGCTTCAAGCTCTGCTTAAAGTCTGCTTCATGGGTCAGTCCGACATTTTGAAAAACAGTGGTGGCTAATTATATTCTTCAAATTGACACATGCTTTTAAAGATTTTGAATCTTTTATGAGTCAGGGACATTAGGGCCAAAGTGTAATACATTCATCTGTTGGTGACCGTGGGAAATTCTCCTGAGGAAACAAAGTGAATATCCATCACTGGAGGAAGGTCCAGGTGAATAAATGAAAGTACATTTACACACTATCGAAAACAATTAACTAGAGCTGTACCAGAGGATTGAGAGAGAGTTCCCCAAGGTATTGTTGAGTAAGAGAAGCAAGACGGAAGAAACTGAATATCATATAATTCAATAAAACAAACAACTACAAAGGCTACCTATACTTGTAAATATATGTATGTGCATAAGTGCACGTATGTGGGCATGTATAAAGTTACACACCTGTATGCATGTAGGTATAGTTAGTATATATGATTATAAAGAAAAGTATGGAAGGATCACCGTACTGGGATATTAGCAGTAATCAGTGGTTATGTAGGTTATGTGGGACCGTCAGTGGTTATGTGGGTAAAGGAGAGAGAGGGAGAAAGGAAAATCAGACTAACAAGGAAAAGAAAAGGGTACACACACACACATACACACGCCCCATGCACAGAACCGTATTTATGCATTTTCATAAAGGTATCAGCACTCATATAAGAAAGTTCAAGGAAAAGTTGTAAAAGTTCTTTCCCCAGAGCAGCTGAGCTGTCACCCCACAGATCTGGGTGAAGGAACGAGAGAGTACAGAGTCCTGGGTGACTCAGAAGGCACTGTGCACAGACCAAGGACAAAGCTGAGCGAGGGTCCATGTCATAATTCCCCATCCCCCATAACATAACATAATATAACGGGAAAGTCTTGTTTATCCCTTGGCTTTAAAACTGGCACAAGGAAGAAGGAAACTGCGATGCGAGGGTCTTTCCAAGCTGCTGCCTTGGAAACCCCACCTGGCTCAGGGCTAAACTGAACAGTAAGAGGGAAAAAGAAACCCTTTTGTACTCGTGCTGCCACTAGGGTAACCATAACATTTATCATTTAAATAGGCACCCTGTCCAGAGTGAAGGGGAGAGCTATTAACAATTATATCAGGACAACAGGTACTAACCAGGACTGTCCCTGGCAAACCTGGATGTAGGATCTCCCAAGCCATAGCCCTTAAATGGGGGTCTGCATTCTAAATTCCATTATCTTCTCCAGGCCAGTTTGAGTGTTAACATATCTAGAACTTGTCATTGTGATTGGAACCCAGCAAGACCAAAATGACTCAATTATGAGACCACTCCAGGAGGGGGGCTCATTGCCTCAAGGTCATGGAGACACATGGTGAGGCCAAGAGCAATTATGGCTCCCACGGGCCCTGCTTAACTGCAAATGTCAATGCCCTGGGCTGAGCAGGTTTGGGATATCTGCCTATGACCTCTGCGTGGTCAGCCTGGCCTTTAAAAGACTGGAATAATGACCAAGTTATGCTGCTAGAGCATTTTGTAGCTGATGTGTCTGGCATCACCTCCTTGAATTACAGAATGGATATATACCTAATATACATGTTAAGTGACTAACTCCCTACCTGACTATCTCCAGGATGTTTTATTCCTCCCCCAGGGTCCTTCTTTTCAAGCATCCCAGGGAGTCTTATTTAATTCAAGGGGTCTACATAGAAACTGATGACTGGGCTAGGGAAGGGAGAAAGAGAGGGGAAGGAAAAAATTATATTTTCCCTAACCATCTGCTAATCTAAAATGCCATGATTTAAGGCTGCAGGCAGCGTTTTCCTTAGGTATGGGAGGAAGCTATTTGAAATGGCATAGAGAATAAGACCAACACAAAGGAAAGCAGAATGCAGAGGTAGAGATGAGAGAAAGATCCTGATGATACTGTTGGAGCCTCTAGATCTATCCATGCCTGAAGTCCGTTCCTCGGTGTGGCAGACAGAATGATCCCCCCACAAAATGTCTACGTACATCTTCATCCTTAGAACCTGCAAATATGTTCTCTTACATGGCAAAAGGGACAGTACAGATATGATTAAGTTGAGGATATTGAGGTGGGAGATTATCTGGCATTATCCATAGGCTCAGTGTAATTACAAGGGGTCCTCATTATAAGAGGGATTCAGGAGGGTCAGAGTCAGAGAAGGAGATGTGGAGACAGAAGCAGAAGTTGAAGCTATGCCATTGCAGGAAGGGGGCCACGAACCAAGGAATACTGGCATTCCCTAGAGGCTAGAAAAGACAAGGAATGAATTCTTTTTGTTTTAGAACTTCCAGAAGGAATGCAGACTTGCTGATCTCTTGATTTCAGCCATGTAAACTCAGTTTTGGACTTCCAACCTCTAGATCTATAAGACAACACATTTCTGTTGTTTCAGGCCAGTACCTCTGTGGTAATTTGTTAACAGCAGTCATAGAAAACGAATCCTGGTTGCTTCCTGGTTGCTTGGGCCAAATTAGCTTGTGTTAGACTTGATTTTCTATCCTTTGTCACCAAAAGAATCCTGACTAGTACAACAGCCCCAGGAGGACCAGCATTTCTCTTTAGTATAGCCCTACAGTAAAATGCTCATAACTTGCTGTCATGTCTGCTACCTCTGAAGATATTTGGAGTGCGTGTTGTGGCACATTTATCCAACTTTCTCCTGCAAATGAAGACTCCCAGGGAGGCCCAGAGAGATCGAGTGACATGCCTCGGGCAGATCTAGCATCTACACACAGGCTGCGGTGGGCCAGGGGGGCTGTGAAAACCCGGAAAAGAGCATAGAATTGCATAAGGACGTCTAAGGGCCTTTTCCCCTCCAGCTCCTTGGGTGATCCGGATCCCTGTCTCCCCAGGGCTGCCTTTAGGGAGGAACCAGGAGGGCTGGCCCGTCCTGGTCCTGCCTCTGCCCTGTGCTCCACGGACTCTGTCCCATGTCCTTGAACAAGGTCCCTTCACACACTTCTGAGTGGAGGCGCCTGGGCTGTCCCGGAGATCCATCTCTCAGGATGGCAGGATGCAGACACCATCCGGGCTCCCAGATCTGATTGTCTTGACAGCTTTGCCAAATTACAAAGCAAAGGCCCCATTTGGTGACGAGAAAAGCAATATTGTGGCAGGGACGTCTCACTGCTTTGAAAATCAGCGGTAAGTGAATTTGCATCCACTTAGTGGTAAATATGCTTGGCTGGCCCCCTCTCTGGTTATTGCAAGGGATTTAGATGCACTCGGGTTTGCCTTATTATTTTATGATGGAGAGGAGGGGGAGAGGGAAAAGGGAGGGCACAGCACGGGAGAGGAAGAGACTGAGAGCAATTTTGGGGGGAGGAAAAATGGAGGATGAGAAGTTTCCCTTTGGCGGCGGGGTTTCTTAGCTTGTGGCTGGAGCACCAAGAGTCAGGGTGGGCAAATCATCGCTGGGAAGAGAAATAGGCCTCTTTTGGTTCTGTGTGTTATGATTTAGAAGACTCTGAAGCACCCTCGTCATGACACGCTCTTTAAAATCGTCTTTAAAATTCAGCTGGAAAGGCCCAGGGAAAAGATACACAGGTCTTTGTAGAGAGCAGGGGAGGGGAGGCATTTACCAGGGTGCTGCCGAAGGGGGTTCCGTGCAAATTTGTCATCCCAGATCGATAGCTGCTGGAGTGAAGAACGCTCAAATGCTCTATCTTTTTAAAGAATAAAGTGGACACTGTCTCTTTCTAATGGGAAAGAAGCCAGTCACTGAATGTTTTACGTTCTTTGCATAGAAACGCGCTGGGTGAGTCTTCTCTTTTCACTTCTGCTGCCAGGATGAAGCCTGGGTAGGAAGGCCTGGAGAGCAGGGTGTGAAAGAGGACATGATCTCCTAAGCGGGAACTGCTGACTATCAGAAATGGAACAGCCAGCGAGAATCAAGACCCAACTTCTTCACACGGCCTTCAAGGGCTTTCTTTTTTTCATTGAAGTATGGTAATTTACAATGTTGTGTTAGTTTCAAGTGTACAGCAAAGTGATTCATATATATATATATATATATATATATATATATATATATATATACATATATATTCTTTATCAGATTCTTTCCCATTATAGGTTATTTATTTATTTAAAAATTTTTTTTATTTTTGGCTGCATTGGGTCTTCGTTGCTGCACGTGGGCTTTCTCTAGTTGCGGCAAGCCGGGGCTGCTCTTCGTTGCGGTGCACAGTCTTCTCATTGTCGTGGCTTCTCTTGTTGTGGAGCATGGGCTCTAGGCACACGGGCTTCAGTAATTGTGGCATGCAGGCTCAGTAGTTGTGGCGCATGGGCTTAGTTGCTCCGCAGCATGTGGGATCTTCCCCGACCAGGGTTCAAACCCGTGTCCCCTGCATTGGCAGGTGGATTCCTAACCACTGCGCCACCATGAAAGTCCTATAGGTTATTTATTACAAGATATGAGCATATTCAAGTACTTTTGATTTGGTTCCCAGCTTCCCAACTCAAGCGAAAGCCAGGAAAATGTGTTGATTGCAGAGATACAGAGGCACTCCAGGAGAAGTCTTTTTCCTTCCCCCCCTATTTTCTTCATCTATGGGAGTTCTTAGCTGCTTTCTCCCTCAGGTTCACTGATGGAATCGGGTTTATTCTTTTTATACAACATTGGAACAGTCTGCTACATAGACAATTGTTCCAGGGACATTTTCATGGGTAAGAGTAACTAACATTCGTGTGTCACTTACCACGTGGCACAGAGAAGCAATTGGCTCAACAAGGACAGGACTGTGGGAGGCAAGTGAGGTCCCTCCCTGAATTTCACACCCAAGGGGCCTCACTGCCCTCTAGTCCCAGCCCGGTCACCCAAGGTCACCCAAGGTCACTCAACTAAGAAAGAATCGAGCCAGGAATCAAAACCAGGGAGTCTGGCTCTTATCACTCCACCATACTGCCTCTGTAATAATCGTAGATAGAAGTATGCTTATGAAGATAATAATACGATAATAGTATGCTTATGAAGCACCTCTATGCCCCTGAGCCTGTGCTACTTTATTTGACATTTA
Organism: Balaenoptera acutorostrata; assembly: GCF_949987535.1. Classification (NCBI taxonomy): domain Eukaryota; kingdom Metazoa; phylum Chordata; class Mammalia; order Artiodactyla; family Balaenopteridae; genus Balaenoptera; species Balaenoptera acutorostrata. Next base: position 57,901,525 of record NC_080083.1, read on the forward strand.
TCCTCACTGAGAGTCCTCACCGCAGCCCTGAAAGGCAAGTATTATTATTATTATTTAATTTTATTTTTAAAAAATTTTTAATTTATTATTTATTTATTATTTTTATTTTTGGCTGTGTTGGGTCTTTGTTTCTGTGTGAGGGCTTTCTCCAGTTGCGGCGAGTGGGGGCCACTCTTCATTGCGGTGCGCGGGCCTCTCACTATCGCGGCCTCTCTTGTTGCGGAGCACAGGCTCCAGACGCTCAGGCTCAGTAGTTGTGGCTCACGGGCCCAGTTGCTCCGTGGCATGTGGGATCTTCCCAGACCAGGGCTCGAACCCGTGTCCCCTGCATTGGCAGGCAGATTCTCAACCACTGCGCCACCAGGGAAGCCCCAAGTATTATTATTATCTCTATTTTACAGATGAACTAGATGAGGCACAGAATGGTTGAGTAACTTACCCAAAGTCACACAGCCAAAAAGTGGAAGAAAAGGCCTTTGACTCCACGCCCACCTGCCTCCAGACTCGCATTTGAAGGGGTTCAGAATGTGCCACCCCTAAATATGCCACTCTGGCGTATTGATTATTTTGAGCTGAAGGTACTTGAAAAACAGCAGAAGCAGGAAGGGCTTCCTGACCTCCTTGTTTCTATCTCACATTTCCCATGAGAAAGGTGCTCCTACATTCTTATCACCAGAAACTAGCAGTCGACACCGAAATGGACCAGTACAGACAAACCTGCTAAAATAACCCTGATCTGGTTCACCATTTTTTTCGTAGTCACTGTCGCATAATTTACCTCCCCTAGCCTGAACCCCTTTGTCTTTGTTTAAAAAGATATAAGCTTTTCGTCTAACAGCTTCTTCAGGTCTTATGTTCCTCTGAAGACTCCCATATCCATGTAAAAATCGTAAATAAATTTATATGCTTTTCTCCTATCTTACATCAGTTTAATTCTCAGGGCGGCCACGGAACCTAAGAAGGTCCAAAGGAGCTTTTCCCCCCTTACACATTCTTAGCCACCAAGGTATCTGATTTTCCAAACAGCCAGGCCAAAGCGTCCCAGGCTCTGAATTACACACGACTACAGGCCCTAAGGTTCCTGGTCCACGTCGGCAGAGAATTCAGAGTGCACTGAGATGATAGATGCGGAAACGGATCATAACAAAGCAGTGAGGAGTGCTAGAGAGAAAAGCCAGTGTTCTGGGGATTCTGGGAAGGGGTCTTCGGGGCTGGACACACTCTCAGCTCTGAGTCTGTAGATGCCTCGCCTGTAAACAACACGTGGGGCTCTCCCTTCCCCTCTGTCCTCCGCAGATGGCACGGTTCTTCCTCTGGATGGAGATGGCCCCCCAGCTCAGTTCTTTAAAGGCACCAGGACCGGGGCAGAGGCGGGGGTGGGTGGCAGGCGGTCGGTGGGCCTGTGCCCACTCACCAGGTCTCTCCCTGCTCAAGGGGCAGCAGCAAAGACAAGGCATTCTCAGCAGGCAGCCAGCCAGCTGTGCAGGTCCCCGCGGCGCCCACCTGGTGGCTGCACCAGCCTTGTTTTTGTTTTTTAAATTATTTTATTTTATTTATTTTTGGCTGCATTGGGTCTTGGTTGCTGCACTTGGGCTTTTGGCGAGTGGGGGCTACTCTTCATTGCGGTGCGCGGGCTTCTCATTGCGGTGGCTTCTCTTGTTGCGGAGCACGGGCACTAGGGCACGCAGGCTTCAGTAGTTGTGGCACACGGGCACAGTAGTTGTGGCTCGCGGGCTCCAGAGCACAGGCTCAGCAGTTGTGGCGCACGGGCTTAGTTGCTCCGCGGCATGTGGGATCTTCCCGGACCAGGGTTCGAACCCATTTCCCCTGCATTGGCAGGTGGATTCTTAACCACTGCGCCACCAGGGAAGCCCCAGGCTTGTTTACTGTTGCTTTTATTGAATCTGACTAGTCTGGAAATAATTGCACTAATACTATTGACATTAATAGTACACCAGGATGTATTTATATCTTGCTTCTCCCTAAGCTAAAATTCAATCTCATCATCGCTCTTGCATGAGTGGTTAAAGGCAAGCAGGGATGCTACGTGCAGGGGAAGTTCTTGGAATGGAGGTGGGAGAAGTCTGGCCCGGGTACCACACCCGTCTAGGAGACAGAGGGCTTGGGGCCGGGGGCTCAGGGCCCCAGACCAGAGAACCGGAGGCTCCAGAGTTAAAATTGTCTTGTGGTGACGCCCACAGCCAGCTGGAGGGCATTCCTTTGAAGGTGAGAGAGGGAAGTTTCCATGAGATTTTCAGAAAGAGAAGGTGGGTTCCCCAGAGAGCATCCCACACTGGTAAAGTGGGAGATGATGGGTCCCCAGCCCCTTCCCCAGGACTGATCACCCCCCACCCGCCCCGCCCCGCTTCTTCTCCCTTCACTGGCAGCTCCAGGAAATCACTGATCCCCACCCTCTACAGCCAACCACTCTGACCTGTGTCCAGGTACTGATGGGCATTTACCACTCTGCATTTATTCTGTCGGCTCCGCTCCCACACCCATTTGTCCGTAGCTGAGAGTCTTAGATTGAAAAAAGGAGTGTATCCCTGATACTGGACTCCTGCTGGCTTCACTTGCAAATTGGGATTCCTGTGTGCATGTGTTTTGTTTCAGAGGTACAAGTAAACCTTGATTCTCAAAATTTAGACTTTTTGTAAATTCACTAGGTTTATTTTACTTGTCACTTGGAATTTCAATGCAAAAAGGCTTCCTGCTACTTCTTTTATTCAAAAAAGCACATAAAATGCATATATACAGTTTAAAGAATAATAATAGAATAAAGCAACCATATATTCACCATTCAAGTTGAGAGATAGAGCGTTGCCAGGACCTGAGAAGCCCCGGGTGGATTTATCCCCATCATGTTCCTCTCCCTCTTCACCACTGCTATCCTGAGTTTTGTGCTAATTATTTCCTTACTGGTCATTTTTTTTTTTTTTTAACAAGGTTTTTACAGGTGTGTATGCATTCCTAAACAATATATGATTTAGCTCTGTCTGAGTTTTGAACTTTATATTAGGGAAACATACTGTATAATTTCTCCTGTGCCTTGCTTCTTTTGTTGGATTCAGCCATTTTTAATGTGAGTAGTCGTAGTTTATTCATTTTCACTTCTAAATAGTATTCCGGCGTGTAACTATGCTGCCGTATGCTGTAGTTTATTTGCCTGGTCTTACTGCTGGTGGAAATTTGGGATTTTGGCTGTTACGGGTGTGGCTGTAAATACCCATTTTCGTGACTCCTGTTTGCTACTCCAAGTGTGGTCCACAGAGGGGGAGCATTGATATCCTCCGGGAACTTGTGAAAAATGCAGAATTTCAGGGTCCCATTCCGGACATACTGAATCAGAATCTGCATTGTAACAAAGTTGTAGGCACATTAAAGTTTGAGAAGCACTGCTCTAGATGTAGGTTTATACCTAGAAATGGATTTGTTGAGTGCTAGGGTGAGCACGTGTCACAGTTTATAATAAACTGGCTAACTGTTTTCCAAAAATGGCTATGCCAATTCCCATCTACTCCAATCAAAGATGAAAGTTCCAATTTTCCATGTCGTTATCAGCTCTTGGTATTGACTTAAAAGTCAGTCTTTGCCAATCCGGTTGGTGCAAAATGGTGTCTCAGTGTGGTTTTCCTTTTCATTTCCCTGAAATGTCCCCAACATGTCCCCAGTTGATGCCAATGTTTTTGCTCTGAGGACCACACTTAGAGTAGCAGCCAAGAGTCTCATCTTTTCATATGTTAATGGACCAACATGTTTTCTCACCCAACAAATGCCTCATCTTTGGGGCCATTTTTCTATTGGTCGTTTTTTGGGGGTTTTTTTGTCCTTTCATCATTGATTCATAGGAGATATTCTGTTTAGGATATTTACATCTTTGTTCCTGTGGCAGAGCCAGGCAATGTGTTCAGGAGCCCATTTCTTCTTCCCGGGCCAAAGGAAGGGCTAATTTCCCAGGCTTCTTTGCAGTTAGATTGGGACCACGTGGCTGATGACAATTATAGGAATAACAGTTGTATTAGTTTCCCAGGGCTGCCTGAACAAAATACCACAGAATGAGTGCCTTAACAGAAATTGATCTTCTCACAGTTCTGGAGGCTACAGGTCCAAGATCATGATGTTGGCAGGTTTGAATTCTTCCGAGGTTTCTCTGCTTGGCTTTGCAGATGGCCTCCTTCTCAATGTCCTCACATGGTTGCCTCCTGGTCTATGCCCTAATCTCAGGGCATCAGTCAATTGGATTAAGACCCACCCTAATGACCTCATTTTATCTTAATTACCTCTTCAGAGATCTGTCTCCAAATACAGTCACATTATGAGATGCTGGGGCTTGGTAGGGGGGTGGGGGGCTGGGGCACGATTCACCCATAACAATAGCGTGAGTCACTTCCAGGTCTGAGCCTAAAAATTACCGCACATGATTTTCCAGCCTTTTCTTGCCCTTTTGTGGCAACTTTGGAAGCCACGTGGTCTAAGTGGTGTAGCCACAAGAGGGAAACGGCAGCCTAGATCCCTGTGTTACTGCTTGGAACAGAGCTGTCTGCCCCGCAGCCAGCTAAGACAGGGAGAGAATTAAACCTTTATTGTGCAGGACCACCAGTTTGTTTACTGCAAACCCCAGGATATATTCTATCCTGACTAATGCAGGTTTTGAACAACATTAGACTGTAATTTTTTTTTCTTGCCAATATTGTTCTTGCCTAGTTCTGGAATTAAGATTATGTTAGCCTTTAAAATGATCTGGGGCATGTTTCTTCTTCTTTCTTTTTTTTTTTCTTTTTTTATTATCTGGAAGAGTGGATCTGTTACCGAGTCCAAGCTCGCTCTCCTCGCTGCGCGACAGGCCAATGAATCAGAGACGAGGTGCTGAGGCAAGGAAGACGACTTTATTCGGAAAGCCAGCAGACTGAGAAGATGGCAGACTGGTGTCTCCAAAAAACCATCTTCTCTGGGTCTGGATGCCAGTTTCTTTTATAGCATCAGAGAGGGAGAGGCGGTGAGGAAGTAAAGTAAAGGGGCCATCAGTCTTGCAAAACATCTCCTGGAATGACCAGCCTCGGGGAGAGGATGTGTTAGTTTCTTTTTTCTTGCAGCCATTCACAGGCGGGCAGGGTTCCCTGAGGCAGGCCATTATGTATGATTATAATAACAAAAGCAACAAAAAGCAAGGGTTAAAGTCAAAGAAACAGATCCAGCGTGGAGTCCGATTTAGCTCTTTTCCTGTTACAGATCCTAAAATATTTGGTAGGAATTGCTGATAAATCATTTGAACCTGGCTTTTTCTTTCTGGGAAGATTTTAAACTAATCATTCAATTTCTTTAAATGTCATTAGACTGTCTGGGTTTTCTATTGCTTCTTCAGTAAATTGTATTTTTTAAAAGGATTAATCCATTTTGCCTAAGTTTTAAAACTTGTCACAAAGTTGTTCGTAATAATCTTTTTCCATTTGTTTAATCATTACAGCTTGTGCAGTTATGACACCTTTTTAATTCTTAATACTGTTTATCTTTTTAGTTTTTTTCTCTCCCGCCTCTTTATTTTCCCCTGATGAATCAGTCTCTTGAATTCTAATATAAGCAATTAAAGGTATACATTTTCCTTTAAATATGACTTTAGTTGTACCCCCAGAATTTTTATAAGGAATAATTTTGTTATCACTTATTCATATTTCTGTTTTCTAATTTCCACTGTAATTCCTTCTTTGACCCATGAATATTTCAATATTTTAAATTTCCAGGTATCTAGATTTTTTTTTTTTTTTAACTTTTTTTTTTTTTTTTTTTTTAGTTTGGTATAGTCCCACTTGTTTTTGTTTTTTTGTTTTTTTATTTTTTTATTTATTTATGGCTGTGTTGGGTCTTCGTTTCTGTGCGAGGGCTTCCTCCAATTGTGGCAAGCGGGGGCCACTCTTCATCGCGGTGCGCGGGCCTCTCACTATCGCGGCCTCTCTTGTTGCGGAGCACAGGCTCCAGACGCGCAGGCTCAGTAATTGTGGCTCATGGGCCCAGTTGCTCCGCGGCATGTGGGATCTTCCCAGACCAGGGCTCGAACCCATGTCCCCTGCATTGGCAGGCAGATTCTCAACCACTGCGCCACCAGGGAAGCCCCCAGGTATCTAGATTTTTAATGGGTATATTTTTGTTATTAAATGTCTTACTTGAATATATTAGGGCCAGAGAATATGGTATTCTTAGAATTTGTTGAGGCTAACTTGATGGTCAAGCACATAGTCAATTTTTATAACTATTTCATAAATGCTTTGAGGTAAATGTTTATCTTCCCATTGTTGGGTGCAATATTCTATATATGATCATGAGATCCTTTCTGTACTATTCAAATTTTCTATATTCTTAGTAATTTTTTGTGGGCTTGACCAGTAATTGAGATGGATGGATTAAAAATCTCTCACTATGACTGTGCATTTTTCTATTTCTTCTCGTATTTTTGGCACTTTTTGATTTTATATTTTGAGCTTTGTTTTTGGTGCATAAAAGTTCAGATTTGTTGTATTTTCTAGATGAATGAAACCTTTTATCATTAGGTAGAAAGTCTCTTTATTTTTAGCAGTACTTTTTGCCTAAGTCTATTTTATCTACAATAGCTACAACTGATTCTAATGGGTTAGTTTAGAAAGGATACAGATAACAGTTGTTAAATAAAAATCGTATTTTTATGTACTAGCAATGAACAAATGGGAATTGAATTTTTCAAAGTTTTTAAAGTACCATTTATACTATTACTGAAAACCTGAAAATATACGTGCAAGGTTTATATGCCAAAACTACAAAGCATAGATGAGAGAAATCAAAGAAGATTTATGGCTTTTGCTTTGTAGGAGGGAAGGGCCTAGGGAACATGGATGGAGCTTTGAACCTGCTGTTTCCTCCCCTTGGCTGCTGGTCATTTTGAGCCCTGTGGGTGAAAGGGTTTGCTGTCCCTCCTCTGATGACTCAAGCGTTTGCTTTGTAGGAAAGAAGGGTCCAGAGAAATGACTGAGTTTTATGCCTCCCTTGCAGATGATCACCTCCTGTGGGTCTGCACCACTGATGGGGACTTTCTCAGGCATCCTGCTCTGCCCCAGATCTTTCTCGGAGCACCTGGTAGGGCTCGTGGGAAACAGCTTGTGAGTGACACAAGCTCCTATTTTATCACATTGCTCCCAGCTATTTCAGATTGAGATGCTAAACCACACTTGGCCAGCAGTTCTTTAAAATCTTAGCAGAGTTTTCTTATTATATATATGCTGTAGTAATAATACAGCACCTCTTCCTTCCATGTTCTGCCACACGCCAGATAATTCATGTGTCTCTTCTCTCCTTGGAGGGACTGGTTCCTTTCTGGATTTCAGGTTACTTGGTTGCCTTGTGACCTCAGCTCTCTGGAGGGTTCAAGGAAAGTTCTGATTCTGTAATTTATCTAACTTTTTCTTGTTGTTAGGATAAGAGTAATTTTTTTTTTTTTTTTTTTTTGCAACTTCCTACAAACTAAGAGGTGGAAGTGCCAAACATCTTTTCAAGGCACCAGTTCTCCTCTCCGGGAATAGCAGCAAATTTTAAGTAGAACTTCCTGGATATGAAAATGTGTGCCTTGCAAAAAAAAAAAAAAAAAAAAATCTGAAAGTTCTCAGCTATTATCTTTTTGAATTGTATCTTTTCCCCATTTTTTTCTACCATCTCCTACTGAAATTTTGATTAGACATTTTGACTTCTTATTCTCTTTGACCTCCTTTTTTTTTTTTTTCCTTCTGGGGTCCTAACAGGATAATTCTGGGGATCTTTGACTATTGGCCACCATATTCCTTAGAACTTTATAAAAATTCTAGGAAGCGTGTGGAAGTAGAGTTTCCCAGAGGGAACTTGTATTTGTTTCTTCTTTGGTCTACCAAGCTTGGACAAGTTTAAATTTGATCTTCCTCTTGAGGTCTCTTGGACTACAGGTCTCTTGAATTATGACCACGAACCCACAAGAGGACTAGCTCATGGTTACCAAGTCTCAGGTGAGTTTATTTTTCTCCCTCCATCCAATGCCAAGGTTAAGCAAGGTGAGCACGTTTCCTCCTTGTCTCCCAGGCTTACCCTCATATAATCAACCCTCTTTGAGGTCCCAGATTGATGTAAGGTTCTTTATTTTTTTAAAATTTTTATTGGAGTATAGTTGCTTTACCATGTTGTGTTAGTTTCCACTCTACAGCAAAGTGAATCAGCTCTACGTATACATACATCCCCTCTTTGTTTGGATTTCCTTCCCATTTAGGTCACCCCAGAGCACTGAGTACAGTTCCCTGTGCTACATAGCAGGTTCTCATTAGTTATCTATTTTATACATAGTATCAATAGTCTATATATGTCAATCCCTGTCTCTCAATTCATCCCGCCCCCTGCTTCCCCCTTGATATCCATATGTTTGTTCTCTATGTCTGTGTCTCTATTCCTGTTTGGCAAATAAGATCTTCTCTACCATTTTTTTGGATTCCACATATATGCGTTAATATTCGCTATTTGTTTTTCTCTTTCTGACTTACTTCACTCTGTATAACAGTCTCTAGGTGCATCCACGTCTCTACAAATGACCCAATTTCGTTCCTTTTTATGGCTGAGTTATATTCCATTGTATATATGTACCACATCTTCTTTATCCATTCCTCTGTTGATGGACATTTAGGTTGCTCCCATGTCCTGGCCATTGTAAATAGTGCTGCAATGAACACTGGGGTGCATGTGTCTTTTTGAATTATGGTTTTCTCTGGGTATATATCCAGGAGTGGGAGATGTGAGGTTCTATTAGATGGAGGATTTTCATCTTGTATCCCCTGCCCGAGATAACCGTCAGCATAGGCCAAGTTCTCAAAAACCCTCAGGGTGAAATTTGGCTTTGGCATCCTCCATTTTCACTTTGTTTTTGCTTCCATTTTATTGGGGGCTCTGTGGATTCCTTCCTCTTGTGCCTGCATGTGTCTCAGAAGAGGTATTCATTTTTTATATTTTCTCCCAATAATTTTAGGTATTTCAAAAGGAAGGTCATTCAAAGCACCTAATTCACCAGACTGCTGGAATGGGAGCCTTATACCTTAGTGTTTCATGGTGTGTGGAATGGTGTGGTGACTTCACACGTCATTCATCTCTCTAATTCTGGCCCTAAGCATCGGAGCAGGGTCTCAGAGCAGCATTTTGACGAGAGGGGTCTGCTCTCATCTGTTATGTAAAAGGTGGGGGTGGTGCATGCTGTTTATGGGGAGAGGATGTTTCAATCATCTTCATTTAACGTTTGCACGAAATACGTGTTTCGACGGGGTGTGGAGCAAGGCGGAGAGCATCAGGGGTTACTGAAGACATCTGAGCCAATGAGAATGATGTTATGAACAGGAATCATGATTGAATGATCATTAATTTATTGAACATCTGCTATGTATCAGATACTCTTCTGGGCCTCGGGGGTACAGCGGGGATTCAAGACAGACAAGATCCACACTGGGGCTAATGAGAGCTTACATTCTTGTGACCCCAGGATCAGGTAATCAACTTTATAAATAGAGTAAAATTCATCGTGTACTTAATATGCTGTACTACCTATCGGGACTACACTCTCCTGTGCTTGTTTGATAGATGCAGGTACTGAAGCTTAGTGGAGTTTAGTCAGTTGCCTAGGGCCACGCACTCACTGGAGGAGCCAAGATGCCAGGAAGTGTGTTTTCAGCCATTATCAAGCATGTGAAGGTACGAAGCACTCTGCAGGGCATCTAACTGATGTTTTCTTACAAATCGCATTTCACTGGCCTGTTCTTATGGGCCACATGGATTTGCTGCCAGGCTTCTCCCAGGTGCTGTTTAGCATTTGACAACCTGGTGATACCCACATCAATAAGCAATGATGGTGCGTGGAACCTAAAACAAACAGTCACTTAGTTTGGTTTCAAAGATGAATATGGTAACAAATTTTGATCATTTGCCAAGACCTAAACTTTGGTTTCCCCCTAAAACCTCTTATTTTAGAACAGTTTTAGGTTTACAGAATTATTGCAATGATAGCAGAGTTCCCTTCTACCACGTTCAGTTTCCCCTACGATTAACATCTTACAGGACTATGGTACATTTGTCACAATGAATGAACCAGTACTACTACATTATTGTTAACTAAAGTCCATACGTTATTCAGATTTCCTGAGTTTCCCCCTAATGTCCCCTTTTCTGTCCCAGGATCCCACGTTACATTCAGTGTCATGTCTCCTTGGGCTCCTTTTGGTTGTAACTCGGAGTGGTCTTGCTTTTGGTAAACTGGACAGTTTCGAAGAGAGCTGGTCAGTTATTTTGTAGAACATTCCTCATTGGGATTTGCCTGGTGTTTTTCTCCTGATTAGACTGGGATAATATGTTTTAGGGAGGAAGACCACGGGGTAAAGTGCCATGTTCATCATATCACATCAATGGTACATACAGGTGGTGCTGTTGGGTTTCTCCATTGTAAATTTACTCTTCTTTCTCCCTTTCCCTCTGGTCCTCCTTGGAAGAAAGTCACCACGCACAGCCCTCTTCAGGAGTGGGGAGTTACTCTCTTCCCCTTAGGGGTAGAGCAGCTACATAAATGATTTGGAATTCTTCAGCATGGGAGATCTGTCTTTTCTCCCCACTTTTTACACTCTTCAGGCATATCAGCAGCAAAGCTAACTGTCCCCTGACTCTCCTTGCCCTCTCCCACCTCCTGGTTACTTCTGGTGCTGTCATTTCTTGTTCCCTGGTGATGCGGCTGGACCCAGAAAAGCACTGGTGATTAAACCTCCCTGTCTGTCATTCATGTAGGGGGTCTCCATGGTAACTATGAGGAGAGTTTGGGAAGTCAGATGTCTGGTCATCAAATCAGTGGTGGACAACTAAGGCGCTGGATGAGCTGAGTACACAGGTTGGGGAAGAAGCCAACCCCCCAACGCTGAAGCGACATCTTAGCGTTGAAACGGTGGGCAAGTTGTGATGGCAGTCCCAACTACCTCCCCAGGATGGGGAGATCTTCAGGAGAGGACCTTTTGTTTGGCTGACACCCTGATGGATTGGGGTAAGCAAATGTGGGAGGACATGCTGGAGCAGAGATGATCATTCCATATGGAAGACGTGAGAAAATGGAAGTTTCCAGGGGAAATCGGGGACACCTTGAGGGTGGAGACAGTGGGGGATGGGGGTTGAACATAGAGAAGGACCTGGGAGATAGGATTTGGAGACTAGAAATGTCTAATGTGGATTTTTCTTTTAGTAGTTGTGGGGTCTTCAATGTAACTCTCCATCTCCCCTCTGCAGAGAAGTTTGGATTGCTCATTAGAGTTGTGTGGGAAGTAGGGGGGACTTAAAGACATGCCGGGTTCCTTGTCTGGGTGGAGGTGTGGAGACAAATACCACGTACAAACACGGATGGCAGAAGGAGCAAACGGCCGGTGTTCGGGTTGCACGGATGATGACGACACCGATGGCTGCAGAGTCTTACATTGTCCTGCTCTCTGTGCTGACTCCCCTCCCTGTGATTCTAAGTCAGCCCGCGAGGCACGCGGGGAAGATGGTGACCCTTCCATCCGCAAGATGGTCTTCCGGAAAAGGAGACCGAGGCACGGGGATGCTGCTGCGTGCCCAAGGTCACCGGTCACTCTGGCCAAGCTGGGAGTGGACCCGGATGCCCAGACACCCGGTTCAGTGTTCCTTTCCTCCCTCCACACTGAACGTACCCACCTCTCATCAGCCCCTGGGAAAGAACCCATGGTTTATTGCAGGAGGCGCTGCAACATTGAAGTTGGAATATTCCTTTCAAGTCCAGGGCTCTTAAAAACATGCCCATCGAACCAATCCACTTAACATGCAAATTCTACTGACGCTAATAAGCAATATATACACATACATTTACACATGCAAATGAGCTGAACAAGGTGCAGGGCTGGCCTCTGCAGCATCCTGCACGTGAAAACCATGTTCGCGACACTCCGTCGGGTGGAGCTGAGGGGCCGTCTCCCGCCCCTCCTCACCAGGCTGGGTCCTTCCCACATGCTCAGGAGCCGCGGGCGGCACACGTTGTCCTTCAGAAGCCAGCGCATCATGCAAGATCAAGGTTCCCTATGAAACCGCGTGACGGGCATACGTCACAATACCTCTCTGAGTCTCACCTGCTTACCCTGTTGATTTTGATCCTGACGATCTTCTCCACCTGCCTGCTGAAACCTCCCTCCACCTTCAGGTCCAGCTGTGCCTTCCAGAAAGCCCTTGGGCATCAGTGCAGCCCACCCCGACCTCACCCACACCTGAATGTGGAGCTTGTGTTCTCATTCATTCATCCACCTCAGACCTCTTGTTTAGCACCGAACCCACAGCTGCCAAGGCAGAAGCTTCCCTGGAAGATCTCTAAACTCCTGTTGCCTTTAGGTCTTCCATTCTAAGCATTTGGGATTCCCAGCAGGTGGTCGATATCTGGGGATTTCCCTAATGGTGCTTATGGCCAGGGATGGAGGTCAAAAAAAATTCTTAAGAGGAAAGTGAGAGACCCTGATTACACACAGGTATCACACGGATTCATTCAGCAGCAACAGATGAGCTTTTCCACACACTTAAATTTTTTTTTTTTTTTCACACACTTAAAATTTAAATAACGTGTCCCCATCCTCTAACTATCAAAACTTTTTGGTGGCTATTTTGAGTGGAAAAAAAAAATTTTTTTTTAAATTATTTTACATATTCGGCTGCCTTCCTAAATGACACTCAGCTCTAAGGGGGTCTCGTGATAAACATCATTTATTAGACGTTTGTGTGACAGTGTGGATCCTTGAGGGACCCGTGGGGTTCACCTCTCCCTCAGCCCCTACTCTCGATCCCCTTTAGTTCTTTTGTAACCAAAACTTCCCTAGAACTTTTGGGGAAGGGGAATGAAACACGGCAACAAAGTAGCCTATTCATTTAGGTAAAAAATGTGTGTGTATAAAAATGCCCAGAACTATACACACCAACATATTGGAAATGATCTCTTGATAATTCCTGGACTTTTTAGTATATCAGTATTTTTCTACCACTGCATTTAAACAGCTGCATGGTATTTCATCATATGGATATACCATGGGTTGCCCAACTCACCTCCTGTGTGGTTGCTTTCCAGTGACCTGTTTGCTATAAATGATGCTCTGATAAACCTCTTCACACGCACATCTCTGTACACACTCATTAGGAAAATTTCTAGAAGTGGACTCCTGGTTCAGAGCGCATGCGCATGTCAGTTTTTTAAACCTGATTTCAATTTGCCCTCTAGCCGGATTCTACCAACTTCCACCAGTGGAATATGAGACTCCAGCTTCTAAGTGCATCCGTCTCACTATTCCGAGTCTGGAGGGGGTGGCAGTGTCCCCCAGCCCCTGTGGCACCCTTCCTCTGCTCTTTCCGTCTCTGCCCTTCTATGCACACCGCCAGCTCCTAATACTTGCAGCTTATCGAAGGAGGGCTCCATCTCCCCAGCCCCAGCCCACCCCCCGGTGCGAGCCTATCAGCCTCCACCAGCACAGGCAGGTAATAGATGGCTGAGAACCCGCCCCAGCCTCGGTCTCCGAGTGGCGATGAGGGGCAGGGCGAAGGCGAGGTGAGCGGCAATATTTCCTGAAAGCAGAACCGGCAGAGTCTGCCACTCGGCACGGAGTTCCCGCAGACCACGGAGGGAGCAGCCTGAGTGAGAGCGAGTTGATCAGGTTCACGGTCAGGGCCAGAGGCCAGCGGCCCGGGAGGAGGCGGCAATGGGACCAAGAAACCAGAGGCGCTCAGGACAAACTCGCTTCCCTCTCTCTGAGCAGGAAGTAGCCTTAGAGCCACCTGGAGTGAACATTTTTTAAAAAGGAAGTTTCCGCACAATCAATTCCAGGTTTAATGCACCCACCAGGCTGGGGTCGGGGGATGCAGGAGACAGAAAGTGGGGAGGCCAGATGGCGGCTGTTTGATGAACACCTAGGACAAATTCACCATGCAACACTCAGACCTTTTGGGGTTGTTCCAGGTGTTTTAACTCCTCTCTACTCCCCTGATTCTTTCATACTGAGGCTCACCTTGGGGCCCCAGGTGAGGTTGGAAGGTGGCTAATCACCAGCGACTCACCTCCAACAAATCACGGACGAGATGCTTCCCCTGCTTTATCCTGTAGTCGCCATTCCTGCAGCAGAAAGACTGGCTTTCTTTATCCCCAGGCTGAGCCCCACTGCAGAGGAGGCTGCAGTCACCAGTAACTTACTCAGAACTTGGACTCCCCACAGCCAGGCTTCCAAGGTCATGGGAGGGAGGGGCCTCCAATCATCTCTGACCTCTGAAGGTCCTGAGCTGGTCTCTGTGGTAGATTGATTGTGTCAATGGCCCTGTGAATGGCCTCCCTGTGTCCAGGCACTTTGGCAGTGACCTCCCACACTCCCTAAGAGTCTCACGTTGATCATGTGACCTGCCTTGGCCAATGGGACAGTAGAGACAGTAGCAAACTTGATTTGAAGTGCTTATGCATTTCCACCATGCACCTGTGCTTCCGTCATGAGAACACACCCGGGCTACCTTGCTGGAAGGGTGTGAGAGGTATATGAAGGAAAGCCAAGTTGTCACAGCCCAGGCCATTCTGGACCAGCCAGCCACCAGCCAATCCAGGTCACAGATACATGAGCAGGCCCAGCTGAGATCAGCTGAGCCCAGCCCAGTCGACCTATAGACTCATGAGAAATAATAAATGGTTGTTGTTGTAAGCCACTAGTATTTGGGATGCTTGGTATGCAGCAGTAGCTGACTGATACATATATCTCCTTCATCAGTACATTAAAGCCGTTCCAGAGATCAGCTTGAAGGAAGCCAGGCTGGGCCCTAGAAGATACTGTATCTCCAATGCCCAAGATTCCATTTATGAAATGAGCCTGGAATTGTTCTATGATGAGTCAAAAATCAAATTTAGGCACTGAGAGTTGCTAGGATCCTCTTAAATTCTACTTATTCCAACGTTTTAGATTTTATCAGTTTTCATCAAATCGCATAAATAACACATGCTCATTAGGTAACAAACAATATAAGAATATATAAAGTTAAAAATTCTGCTTTACTGTACCACCTACCTCTACCCCTTCCTCTGCTTGTCCCCACTCTGATTTCATTCCCTAGAGGGAATTATTGTGAACAATTAGATGTGTGCCTTTCCAGATATTTTTCAAGGCATACACACACAAATATAGAATTCTTTGTTTTGCAAAAACAGAATAACAATGAAATATTACTCTGAGACCTGCTTCTTTTACTTCTTTTACTTAATGGACCTCTGATATGTCTATCTTGTTTGTTTTTAATAGCTGTACAGTCAGGGCATAGATGTGCTGTAATTTACCACATCCCTATAGATGTTTAGATTGGTTCAAATTTTGTTACAGTTATGAAATGAATTTCTTTGTATATGACATCTTTGTGCATGTCTGGTGATATTCCTACAAGTGGAACTGCTAGGTCAAGGGTAACCTCACTGTTTATTTGTAATACATATTGTCAAACCGCCTTCCAAAAACAGCAGATGACCTTCCATACTCTCACCCATTCTGTCTAGTAACAAACTTATAAACTTTTTGCCAATCTGATGAGGAAAACAATTCATACCTGGTTTTAAATTATTTTGATTATGAGTGAGCTTGAAATAGTTTCAGATATTTATTGGCAATGTGCATGTTGTTTTTGCTGAACTCTTGTTTGTATAATTTGACTATTTTCTCTATCAGCTTGTGAGATCAGCTTTTCTTATTTAATATGGCCAGTCTTTATATATTATGGCTATAAACTCTTCATTGTATACATCCCGAATTTTCCTAAACTCATCATGTCTCTGCCTCTTGGACAGACAACCCCATTAAAAAACCCAGAACTGTGGGTCTCAATTTATCCTCCAGGCGTATAGGCTCTTTGTTAAGATATTATGGTAGGAATATCTGGAGAAGCAAAGCAAGAGAATATGCTTTTCCAGCTCATTCGCGCATCTGCTAGCATCACCAGGTTTATTTAAATCCCTCTGTGGCATCAGCTTCAGTGATGTTAGGGATTTACAGCAAGGGCTCTTCATATTCCATCCCATTACCTCCCAGCCCATCTTGAAGTTCACCCAAAGGCATGGTAGGCAGCTCCTGTTTAGGCTTTGGCTTCCGACCTCAGCTCTGTGGCTCTCTGCTTTTCTACTTTGAGATCTTTCTCTAATGCCTGGGGATCTTGTACAAAACATGCAACTTGGGTACAGGGCAGCCTAGAAGTGTCAGGGGATTTACTGCCCCAAGAGTGACCCTCAACCAATGCAGGACAAGAGTCAGAGGATTATCCTTTGGCTTCCCCATCCCTTGGGGTGTGGGGGGGGCAGGGTGGGGAGGTGGATAATCCCAAAGCACCCTCTTCATGGTTCCTCAGCAGGTCCCCAGTGGGACTGAGAGTTGATTGCTGTTATTAGTCAGGGTTCTCCAAACAGAACCAATAGAATGTATATATCTATATATCTAGCTAGCTAGATAGAGAGAGAGAGAGAGAGAGAGAGAGAGAGAGAGAGAGAGAGATTGATTGTAAGGAATAGGCTCACATGACAATGGAGGATGCCAATTTCCAGGATCTGAAATTGGCTAGAGGAAGACCTATGAGAGCCAGTGGGGTAGTTCCAGTCTGAAAGCCACCAGGCTTGAGATCCAGGAACAGCCAATGTTTCAGTTGGAAGCAGGAAAAGACCAGTGTCGCAGCTACAGGCTCACAGACAGGAGGAGTTCCCTCTTACTCAGCCCTTTTCTTCTGTTTAGTCCCCCAAGGGATGGGATGAGGCCCACCCACATCAGGAAGGGCCATCTGCTTTACTCAGTCTATGATTTAAATGTTAATCTCATCCCAAAATACCCACACCGACAAGCCCAGAATAATGTTTAAGCAAATGTCCAGGGGGCACCCCATGGTTCAGTCAAGTTGATACAAAATTAATCTGCATGGGTGCCCGCAGTGGTTCCCCCCAGCCCACCATGGATTTTTCTCTCCTCCCTGCCTCAAATTCTCCACCCACTGACTTATGCTTCTTGGGACCACCCTCTGAATAAGCTGCCCGCACCCAAGTCCCTGTCTCAGGGTCTCCGTGTGAGGAAACCCACCCTCAGGGAACAGAGGGGAGCAGAGCCATGTATAGATTTCTGTGACTTTGTTGTGCTTTTATATCCCTCTAACAAAAGCAAGATATTTCTCAAGCCCAGAGTTGGAGCTAGAGCAGCTTTTCCACTTTATTTTTTTATTATTATTTTTATTTTTTTAAAGGCTGTGAGCTGCTTTGTCTGCGGCCCTCCAGCTCGGTCAGTCTCCTTTGTTTTTATTTTTATTTTTTTGGCTGTGTCACGCAGCATGTGGGATCTTAGTTCCCCGACCAGGGATCGAACCCGCATCCCCGGCATTGGAAGTGCAGAGTCTTAACCACTGGACCATCAGGGAAGTCCAGCGTTTCCACTTTAGATGAGCCAACCTGGAGCTGGAGACACAAGCCCATGGATAAAAGACAAAACAAAATTCAAGCCAGCTTTGGCCTCACTGTCTGTTCTGCAGCCCAGTGTGAAAGAGAGGAGGCGTCCCTGACCACATGTCTAAAGGCTACAATTGCCCAAACTCCCAACAGACGTCAGGCGTGCTGACATCAGAACTAGCAGAGGGTCTGTGGGCAAGGAGGGCTAGGGGAAGCCCAGCGTTGGGGAGGAAAAACTTCCTTCAGCCCTCTTAGATTCTGTGACTGGGCTCAAGAATTCAACTAACATAAGATACATTAAAGGAAGAAAAGCGCACACGTTTTATTTAGTATTTTTACATGCACACAGGAGTCTTCATAAGGGAAATAAGACCCAAAGAAGCAATTAGGTCCTAAAGCTTATATACCTTTTTAAAACAAAGAACAATAAATTGTGGGGATGTAAAAAGACAAAGGGGCTTGGGTTTGTGGGAGGGGGACTGGGAAATATACAGGGGAAACTAATGGACGATCATGGTTATTTTAGTAGGTTTGTTTGAGGGTCCATTTCGGCTCTGACTCCCAGTGTCTGGCGATAAGAATGTTCTCATCCTGGTGCAGGGAGGGTGTTTTTCTCACGGGAAAGGTTATGACCTGCTTTTAGGTGGGAGGAAAGAGGTCAGAGAGCCCTGCCTGCATCTGCTCTTTCTCAAGCGTCTTCAGCTCAAAATAACCAATATGACCAAGTGGGGTGACACTTGACAATATTTTGGGGTGGCATGTCCTGAACCCCTTCACAGGCATTGTGCTGACCCCAGAGACCCCAGAAAGCTGGCTACTTTATGTCCCCAAGGGGGACATGTCCCCTCCCCTCCTCTTGAGTTCTTCTGGCTGGACTAATCATGTAATTGACACAAGACAGATTAACAGCAGAAAAAGAAACAAACTTTCATTTGTGCACATGAAGGTCTCATAGAAAATAAGACCTAAGAAGTGGCAGAGGAGGAAGCTTTTATACTTTCTAGATAAAGAAACAATACATTTGGGAGGAATTGACAGGACAGAGAAACTGGCTTTGGATGCTTAAATGGGGGAAGAATCTAAGCAGAGTTTGGGCTTGGGGTAATAAATAAAAGTAACAAGGTTTGTTTGCATAGGCTTCTCGGCTCCGAATTCCCCACCTCTGACCATAACGGTATTTTTCTACCGTCAGATTCAGGGAGAACACCTTTCATATGTGAGAATTTCCTGCTTTCAAGGGGACAAAGGAGGTTCAGAGCTGTAGTGGCTGCTTCTCGAACAACTTCAGTTCAAAATTATCGATATGCCCTTGTGGCATATTTGGGGGCAGCCCTGAGCCCCCAACACTTGGCCGGCCAGAGGAGGGGCAGCACTTAGACCAATAGGTCCCAACAGGTGTCCCAGAGAGAGACCCCCTCACTTCTGAAAGTACCAACTGGGTGAACCTGACCCTAAATGTATAACCAGAACAGTAGGGGCTAGAATCGCCTGCAAGTCCTAGGCGTGGGATTCCTCAGACAAAATCACCCACCCGTCCATCCTAAATGGATGCTGAAAGCCTTTACACGTGACAATGGAAGAACATCAGTCCAAGAATTCAAACTGCTACAGTATCATCAAATAGCATCAGGCACTGGATTGCCAAGCCTGCAGTCCTGAACCACCGTACCGGACAGCCTGGGGAACCAACAATGTCTTGTTCCCAAGTGGCATTTGCTTAGGAAACCCTAGCCTGGGTAGGGGTTTCTTGCAGCAACTTTATCCCAAGACGTAAGCTGTGGATTGCAGTGATGTAGAATGCCCTGGCCCTGGCCAGCATCTCCCGCGACTCCATAGGAAGGGTGGGAGTTTGTGGTCTAAGATATTTCTTCCAGGGTTGTGTCCATCCCCAGCATCCAGGCCCTTTAGGCTGCAGCCAGTCTGCTTTCGGGTTCCCCCTCGTTCACCTTCCTCCCAGCTAGACTCCCTCCCAGTCACCACCTCCCATTCCTGGGCTGCTTAGTAGGGAACCAAAACTTCCTTTACTTTAGGAAGAAGCAAAGCAAGTCAATGTCTTTTTTGTCTCAATCTTCTCCCACATACACGTACCCAGGGGCCAAAAGGCCCATTAACGAGTTTTTCCCAAACAAAAGAAGGAGTAAATCTTCCACCGCCTGGGAGTAAAAGGCTCCTAATGCAGCCAGCTTTTAAAATAACTGTTTCTGGTCACCCTGCTCCCTGCAGCTGCAAAGCACTTACTAGCTGCCAGGCATGGAGTGGGCCCAACATGCAGGAGCTCTAGGTAGGAATAGCAGGTGAGGGCACCGCAGACGAGATGCTTACTGCTGGGATGGGGGGATGGAGGCGTGGGGTACTGGCGGGACACCCCGATCAGCCACAGAAGAGCTAGGGGGGGAAGCCCGAGAAAACACAGGCACAGGGCCCGGGGGGTGCTAGTCAGACAGAGGCAGGGCCTCTGAGAGGTGGGCAGGAGGGGGTGGGGTGGACACCTGGAGTCTGGTTCCTCTTTTCTTTTTCTTGGGGGAATCCAGCCGGCTGGAGACAATGTCCTCACAGCCTTGCCAGGAAACAAGACTCCTCTGAAGCCAAAGGCAGGCCTTGGGCATCACCAGCTCACCTGCCCAGGCCAAAGCAAAAAGCCCCTTGGGAACAGGAGGAGGCGGAGGCCTGGGTGACCATGGGCAAGTCACCTCCCTTCTCTCGTCCTCCCAGCTGGCCTGGAGCTCCCTGGCTGGGGAACCGAACATCTAAGAAGGTAGGAAAGTAAGGAGAGCTGGGAACTACCCTGGAGAGAAGCCCCCAGCCCCTCCCAGCCCCCTGTTGGACCCAGGCCCCCACTGGAGCCCAAAGCATCTTCACCTAATTGCAGCCAGCTGGGAGGGGCCCAGCAGGAAGGAGGGGGGCAGGGGGTGCTGCAGAGCACTGAGGGGCCGGGAATCCGCCCGCCTCTTTAATGAGGAAGTAATTCAGTTAGCCCAGATTTCCCTGTCAGCAGCGTTTATTAAATGCAGGAACAGCGGTGCTAGGTGCTATTAAGGACGAGGAGAGGCGCTCAGAAAGAGTGGGCAAGGCTTGGGGGGGATGGGGAGGGGCGCGGAGGGGGGAGGCGGGCCGGAGCGAGGCAAGTTGTTAAGCAGATTAGCAGGGGCGAGCATGAGAAAAATAAAGAAAATAGAAAAAGGGAAATGGGGCCGCAGAGGAGGAAATCAAGCACAAAGCAGCCCAGATGAGGCAAAGGCAGGGGGCTGCTTTCTGGGCCCGCCGCCTCTATTGTGTTCTGCACGGTGTAATCAGGAGCTAATACAATCCCGCCTCATTGGAAAGGCCAGCATGCCTTTCAGGCCGTCCCCAGCGCACCGCTCTGTACCGAGAGAAGCAGCATAATAGCCTCGCTGATAAACAATAACACAAGCAGTCCGAGGTTTGCAGACTCCCAGACAAGAGGTCACGGTGATGTGCTTACCTGTGGTGCTCACCGATGCACCCAGGGGCGGCTGCTCTGGGCTGGGGGGCAGGGTGGGGATTTGCCACCAAATCCCCACCAAAATGAAACCAAATGAAAACATTTATCGTGCAGTTTTAATACTTTCATCCGTATCAACTCTCAGTGATCCTATTTTGGTATCATTATCCCCATTTTACAGAGGAGGAAACTGAGTCTTGGGAAGGTTAATTCAGGGATTAGTAAACGATGGCTTATAGGCCAAATCTGGCCCACTTCTTGTCTGTGTGAATAAAGTTTTATTGGCATACAGCCACGTCTGTTCTTTCGTGTACCGTCTGTGGCTGTCTTCTTTCACGCTGCAAGGTGGAGTTGAGGAGCAGTAACAGACCGTGTGGGCCCCAAAGGCTAAAATATTTCCTCTCCAGTCCTGTACAGAAAATGTTTGCCGACCCCTGGGTTAAAAGGCCTGTTTGAAGTTACAGAACCGGAAAGAGGCAGAGCTGGCATTTCAATCCAGCTTTGTTCCTGAAGCTTTGTAACAAAGGGGGCTTTAAAGGCCCCAAATGAGAGGGGCTGGGTGGCAAGGGGAGCCATTGTGATGGGGGAGGGGAGAAAGTAGAACCAGCTCTGTTCCAGCACAGCCCTGGATGGTGAGGGGCTGGGGAGCGGAGGACCCAGGCAACTGGAGGTCTCCAGGGAAGTGAAGGTCTTCCTAACCCGTCCGGCAGTGACCCTGCCTGCCAGGACTCGGCCTTTCTCAGCTGCAGAAAGACAGACCAAGATCTCAGCTTCTGCCACCCCCAACCCTGGAGCCTAGAGTGGGTCCAGAGAGCCTTGAATCAGCCTGGCCAAGACGGCGCTGACCCCGGCCTGGGTTTCCCTTTGCCCTTGTCTACCCCACTTTTAGACCAGCCGGTGTCCTCTGGACTGGAGTTTGCCTTGGGCTTTTCTGCCCAGGCCAGCCTGGCTGCATAATTAACGCTCAGGTGAAGCTGGAGGGGACTGTGTGTGACCAAGAGCGGGCAATGGAGAGCCCCGCTCACAGCCTTGAACGATGGGCTGGGCTCTCGGTCCTCGTGGCCGCTCCTGCTGATGGTAATCACATCAGAGGAGCTTGGTGCCCAGGAAATGCCACGAGTCCATCTGGAAAGCTGCGGGCTGAGGCACCTCTCAGGTGGAGAGCACCCGCCCTCCTGAACATAAAGCCTGTCAAAAGGCACGGGGCAGGGTGTAAGGAATCAGCTCTGAAATCATCCCAATGTGCTCGGATAGTGGTCAGTTCATTCCAGACACGGCTGCTAACAACGGCAGTGTACACCACGCATCATTACAGCCACGATGCTACTTCCCATTTCATTCATTCAGGAGGTATTGATTGAGCCCTGGCCACGTGCCTGGCACTGTTCTGGGTTCATAGGAAACAGCGGTGAGCAAACAAGTCCCTGACTCTGAAACTCACCTTTCAGACAGGGACCAAAAAATCCAACCCAACCCAATTAATTAATGCATGACCTAATTTCAGGATGTAGAAGTATTCTGAAGAACTAGGCAGGGAAGGGGCTAGAGCTGAGATTCGAGTGAAGCAAGGCAATGAGTCATGAGAGGACCTAGGGAAAAGTGTTCCAGGCAGAGGGAACAGCCAATGGGAAGGCTCTGAGGTGGGGAAGAGCTTGGCATGACAGAGGAACAGTGGAAGGCCTGTGTGCTGGAGCGGAGTCGGCCGTGTGGAGGGCAGTGGAAGATGGGGTACAGCAGTCAGTGGGGCCTGGGGGTCATGGGGCAGGGGGAGCGGGGACTTTGGTTGTCACTGAGTGAGAGGAAGCCCAAAAGGGAGCAGAGAGATGTGGTACTAGCCAGAGGGGGAGGGGCCTGGGAAGTTTCTGGTTTTTTCCTTTTTAGAGATGGAGCTCTTATGCATGTTTGGTGCTGGTGGAAATGACCCAGGAGAGGGAGGGACGATCTTGCAGGAGAGAGGGGGAGTGATTGCAGCCTCAAGCCCCGTGCAGACAAGGGAGCAGGGGACAGCGGATGTGCTCCTACAGCTAGTTCCAGGAAGGGATCAATGTTTCCCATTTGCATCCTTACAACGTCCCCGTGAGGAAGATGACCACACACCTCCCAGACTTTTCTGGAATGATTCCCTATTAGGCCTGTTTCCTGCCATAATTAACTCTCATTACTGTCCCAGTTTGGACAATAAATTACACGGTCATTCAATCCACGAGGTAAGTATTGTGAGCCGAGTCGCTTCTGAGCTGAGCATTTAATTGCTAACGCTTATACAGACTCCCTGTGTGTTCATTTGAGCCGCACACATACCTTATGAGGAAGGCATTATAATTATGCCCATTTTGCTAATGAGAACATTGAGACCCAGGAAGTGTAATGCACCTGCCCAAGGTCCTAAAGCAGGTGAATCAGGTCGAATTTTTTTTAAAGAAGGTATTTAAAATATTTTATTAATTATTTTTTTTAATTAAAAATAATTTTTTTAGCATCTTTATTGGAGTATAATTGCTTTACAATGTTGTGTTAGTTCCTGCTGTATAACAAAGTGAATCAGCTATATGCATACATATATCCCCATATCCCCTCCCTCTTGCGTCTCCCTCTGACCTTCCCTATCCCACCCCTCTAGGTGGTCAGAAAGCACGGAGCTGATCTCCCTGTGTGATGCAGCTGCTTCCCACTAGCTATCTATTTCACATTTGGTACTGTATATATGTCAATGTTACTCTCTCACTTTGTCCCAGCTTACCCCTCCCCCAACCCCCATGTCCTCAGGTCCATTCTCTACATCTGTGTCTTTATTCCTGTCCTGTCCCTAGGTTCTTCAGAACCATCTGTTTTTTTAGATTCCATATATATGTGTTAGCATACGGTATTTGTTTTTCTCTTTCTGACTTACTTCACTCTGTATGACAGACTCTAGGTCCATCCCCCTCACTACAAATAACTCAATTCGTTTCTTTTTATGGCTGAGTAATATTCCATTGTATACATGTGCCACATCCTCTTTATCCATTCATCTGTCGATGGACACTTAGGTTGCTTCCATGTCCTGGCTATTGTAAATAGTGCTGAATGAACATTGTGGTACATGACTCTTTTTGAATTATGGTTTTCTCAGGGTATATGCCCAGTAGTGGGATTGCTGGGTCATATGCTAGTTCTATTTTTAGTTTTTTTAGGAACCTCCATACTGTTCTCCATAGTAGCTGTATCAATTTACATTCCCACCAACAGTGCAAGAGGGTTCCCTTTTCTCCACACCCTCTCCAGCATTTATTGTTTGTAGATTTTTTGATGATGGCCATTCTGACCGGTGTGAGGTGATACATTACTGTAGTTTTGATTTGCATTTCTCTAATGATTAGTGATGTTGAGCATCCTTTCATATGTTTGTTGGCAATCTGTATATCTTCTTTGGAGAAATGTCTATTTAGGTCTTCTGCCCATTTTTTGATTAGGTTTTTTGTTTTTTTGATATGGAGCTGCATGAGCTGCTTGTATATTTTGGAGATTAATCCTTTGTCAGTTGCTTCGTTTGCAAATATTTTCTCCCATTCTGAGGGTTGTCTTTTCATCTTGTTTATGGTTTCCTTTGCTGTGCAAAAGCTTTTAAGTTTCATTAGGTCCCATTTGTTTATTTTTGTTTTTATTTCCATTACTCTAAGAGGTGGGTCAAAAAGGATCTTGCTGTGATTTATGTCATAGAGTGTTCTGCCTATGTTTTCCTCTAAGAGTTTTATAGTGTCTGGCCTTACATTTAGGTCTTTAATCCATTTTGAGTTTATTTTTGTGTATGGTGTTAGGGAGTGTTCTAATTTCATTCTTTTACATGTAGCTGTCCAGTTTCCCCAGCACCACTTATTGAAGAGGCTATCTTTTCTCCATTGTATACTCTTGCCTCCTTTATCAAACATAAGTGATACGTGACCATATGCGCATGGGTTTATCTCTGGGCTTTCTATCCTGTTCCATTGATCTATATTTCTGTTTTTGTGCCAGTACCATACTGTCTTGATTACTGAGTTTGCAGTATAGTCTGAAGCCAGGAAGCCTGATTCCTCGAGCTCCGTTTTTCTTTCTCAAGATTGATTTGGTTATTCAGGGTCTTTTGTGTTTCCATACAAATTGTGAAATTGTTTTGTTCTAGTTCTGTGAAAAATGCCATTGGTAGTTTGATAGGGATTGCATTGAATCTGTAGATTGCTTTGGGTAGTATAGTCATTTTCACAATGTTGATTCTTCCAATCCAAGAACATGGTACATCTCTCCATCTGTTTGTAGCATCTTTAATTTCTTTCATCGGTGTCTTAAGTTTTCTGCATACAGGTCTCTTGTCTCCTAAGGTAGCTTTATTCCTAGGTATTTTATTCTTTTTGTTGCAATGGTAAATGAGAGTGTTTCCTTAATTTCTCTTTCAGATTTTTCATCTTTAGTGTATAGGAATGCAAGAGATTTCTTTGCATTAATATTGTATCCTGCTACTCTACTAAATTCATTGATTAGCTCTAGTAGTTTTCTGGTAGCATCTTTAGGATTCTCTATGTATAGTATCATGTCATCTGCAAACAGTGACAGTTTTACTTCTTCTTTTCTGATTTGGATTCCTTTTATTTCTTTTTCTTCTCTGATTGCTGTGGCTAAAACTTCCAAAACTTTATTGAATAATAGTGGGCAACCTCATCCTCTTCCTGATCTTAGAGGAAATGGTTTCAGTTTTTCACCATTGAGAGCAATGATGGCTGTGGGTTTGTCATATATGGCCTTTATTACTATGGAGGTAGGTTCCTTCTATGCCTACTTTCTGGACAGTTTTTATCATAAATGGGTGTTGAATTTTGTTGAAAGCTTTTTCTGCATCTATTGAGATGATCATATGGTTTTTATCCTTCAATTTGTTAATATGGTGTATCACATTGATTGATTTGTGTATATTGAAGAATCCTTGCATCCCTGGGATAAACCCCACTTGATCATGGTTTATGATCCTTTTGATGTGCTGTTGGATTCTGTTTGCTAGTATTTTGTTGAGGATTTTTGCATCTATGTTCATCAGTGATATTGACCTGTAGTTTTCTTTTCTTGTGACATCTTTGTCTGGTTTTGGTATCAGGGGATGGGGGCCTCGTAGAATGAGTTTGGGAGTGTTCCTCCCTCTGCTATTTTGGAAGAGTTTGAGAAGGATAGGTGTTAACTCTTCTCTAAACGTTTGATAGAATTCACCTGTGAAACCATCTGGTCCTGGGCTTTTGTTTGTTGGAAGATTTTTTTTTTTTTTAAGGATTTTTCTTTTTTATTTATTTATTTATTTATTTATTTATTTTTGGCTGTGTTGGGTCTTCGGTTCGTGCGAGGGCTTTCTCCAGTTGCGGCAAGCGGGGGCCACTCTTCATCGCGGTGCGGGGACCGCTCTTCATCGCGGTGCGCGGGCCTTTCTCTATCGCGGCCCCTCCCGTTGCGGGGCACAGGCTCCAGACGCGCAGGCTCAGCAATTGTGGCTCACGGGCCCAGCTGCTCCGTGGCATGTGGGATCTTCCCAGACCAGGGCTCGAACCCGTGTCCCCTGCATTAGCAGGCAGATTCTCAACCACTGCGCCACCAGGGAAGCCCTGTTGGAAGATTTTTAATCACAGTTTCAATTTCAGTGCTTGTGATTGGTCTGTTTATATTTTATATTTCTTCCTGGTTCAGTCTCGGAAGGTTGTGCTTTTCTAAGAATTTGTCCATTTCTTCCAGGTTGTCCATTTTATTGGCATATAGTTGCTTGTAGTAATCTCTCATGATCCTTTGTATTTCTGCAGTGTCAGTTGTTACGTCTCCTTTTTCATTTCTAATTCTGTTGATTTGAGTCTTCTCCCTTTTTTCTTGATGAGTCTGGCTAATGGTTTATCAATTTTGTTTATCTTCTCAAAGAACCAGCTTTTAGTCTTATTGATCTTCGCTACTGTTTCCTTCATTTCTTATCTGATCTTTATGATTTCTTTCCTTCTGCTAAATTTGGGTTTTTTTTGTTCTTCTTTCTCTAATTGCTTTAGGTGTAAGGTTAGGTTGTTTATTTGAGATTTTTCTTGTTTCTTGAGGTAGGATTGTATTGTTATAAACTTCCCTCTTAGAACTGCTTTTGCTTCATCCCAAGGTTTTGGGTTGTAGTGTTTTCATTGTCATTTGTTTCTAGGTATTTTTTGATTTCCTCTTTGATTTTTTCAGTGATTTCTTGGTTTTTTAGTAGCATATTGTTTAGCCTCCATGTATTTGTATTTTTTACAGTTTTTTTCCAGTAATTGATATCTAGTCTCATAGAATTGTGGTCAGAAAAGATACTTGATAAGATTTCAATTTTCTTAAATTTACCAAGGCTTGATTTGTGACCCAAGATATGGTCTATCCTGGAGAATGTTCCATGAGCACGTGAGAAGAAAGTGTATTCTGTTGTTTTTGGATGGAATGTCCTCTAAATATCAATTAAGTGCATCTTGTTTAATGTGTCAGTTAAAGCTTGTGTTTCCTTATTTATTTTCATTTTGGATGATCTGTCCATTGGTGAAAGTGGGGTGTTAAAGTCCCTACTATTATTGTGTTACTGTCAATTTCCCTTTTTATGGCTGTTAGCATTTGCCTTATGTATTGAGGTGCTCCTATGTTGGGTGCATAAATATTTACGATTGTTATATCTTCTTCTTGGATTGAGCCCTCGATCATTATGTAGTGTCCTTCTTTGTCTCTTGTAATAGACTTTATTTTAAAGTCTATTTTGTCTGATATGAGAATTGCTACTCCAGCTTTCTTTTGATTTCCGTTTGCATGGAATATCTTTTTCCATCCCCTCACTTTCAGTCTGTATGTGTCCCTAGGTTTGAAGTGGGTCTCTTGTAGACAGCATATATATGGGTCTTATTTTTGTATCCATTCAGCCAGTCTATGTCTTTTGGTTGGAGCATTTAATCCATTTACATTTAAGGTAATTATTGATATGTATGTTCCTATTACTGTTTTCTTACTGTTTTGGGTTTGTTTTTGTAGGTTTTTCCTTCTCTTGTGTTTCCTACCTAGAGAAGTTCCTTTAGCATTTGTTGTAAAGCTGGATTGGTGGCGTTGAATTCTCTTAACTTTTGCTTGTCTGTAAAGGTTTTAATTTCTCCATCGAATCTGAATGAGATCCTTGCTGGTAGAGTAATCTTGGTTGCAGGTTTTTCCCTTTCGTCACTTTAAGTATGTCCTGCCCCTCCCTTCTGGCTTGCAGAGTTTCTGCTGAAAGATCAGCTGTTAACCTTATGGGGATTCCCTTGTATGTTATTGCTTTTCCCTTGCTGCTTTTAATATTTTTTCTTTGTATTTAATTTTTGATAGTTTGATTAATATGTGTTTTGGCATGTTTCTCTTTGGGTTTATCCTGTATGGGACACTCTGTGCTTCCTGTACTTGAGTGACTATTTCCTTTCCCATGCTAGGGAAGTTTTTGACTATAATCTCTTCAAATATTTTCTCAGACCCTTTCTTTTCCTCTTCTTCTTCTGGGACCCCTATAATTCGAATGTTGTTGCATTTAATGTTGTCCCAGAGGTCTCTGACACTGTCCTCAATTCTTTTCATTCTTTTTTCTTTATTCTGCTCCCTGGCAGTTATTTCCACCATGTTATTTTCCAGCTCACTCATCCGTTCTTCTGCCTCAGTTATTCTGCTATTGATTCCTTCTAGAGTAGTTTTAATTTCAGTTATTGTGTTGTTCATCACTGTTTGTTTGCTCTTTAGTTCTTCTAGATCCTTGTTAAATGTTTCTTTTATTTTCTCCATTCTGTTTCTGAAATTTTGGATCATTTTTACTATCATCACTCTGAATTATTTTTCAGGTAGGTTGCCTATTTTGTCTTCATTTATTTGGTCTTGTAGGTTTTTACCTTGCTCCTTTGTCTGTAACATATTTTGTTATTGTTTCTCTTTTTTTTTTTTTTTTTTGATGGGTGGGGCTGTATTCCTGTCTTACTGGTAGTTTGGCCTGAGGCATCCAGCACTGGAGTTTGCAGGCGGTTGGATAGAGCTGGGTCTTGGTGCTGCAATGAGGACCTCCAGGAGGCCTCACTCCGATTAATATTCCCTGGGGTCTGAGGTTCTCTGTTAGTCCAGCAGTTTGTACTCAGAGCTCCCAGCAGAGGAGCTCGTGCCCGACCTCCAGCCTGGGAACCAAGATCCCGCAAGCTGCGTGGCGTGGCAAAAAAAAAAGAAAGAAAGAAAGAAAGAAGCAGTACAATATCAAAGAATAAAAACAAAATAAAATTAGAAAGATAAATAATATGTTAGGAAAAATAAAAATATAATTGAAACAGCTGCAATGAGGTAAACTAAAACCACAACAGAAAAAGGAAAAAAAAAAGGGGGGCGGGGAACAAGCCAAAAGGAGAGAGCAATAACAAAGTATAAAGAATAAAATAAAATTAGAAAAATAAAAGATTTATTAGGAAAAATAAAAATATAAATGATCAACAACAATGAATCAACAAGGTAAAACAGAACCCCAATCTAAAAGAGGAAAAAAGAAAGAAAAAAAAAAAGTGGTGGGATGAATTGGGAGATTGGGATTGACATATATACACTAATATGTATAAAAATAGATAACTAATAAGAACCTGCTGTATAAAAAAATAAAATAAAATTCAAAAATTCAAATAAAAAGACATAACCAAAAAATAAATAAATAAATAAAAGAGGAAAAAAAGAAAAAAAAAGCCTTGGCTATGGGGGCGGAGTTTAGGCAGGGGTGAAACTTATGCAGGGGTGGGGTTTAGGGTGGGGCGGGACCTGGGTGGGTGGGTGATGTTTGGGCGTGGGGCAGGGCCTACGCTCAGGACCCATGTAGCCGGAAAAGGCCCTGGGGGCGGGGCCTAGGCAGGGGGACGTTCAAGTGTGGGGCGGGGCTTCTGCTTAGGACCTGCATCAAGGGCAGAGGCAGCACGTGGAAAGGAGGGTCTCCAGAGTGTGGAGTTGGGGAGTTTGGAGGAAGGGCCCTGAGTGAGGGTGTGTGGGTGGGGTTTAGGCCCCCTGGGCGTTGGAGGGGGTCTCTGAGGGGGTCTCCGAGTGTATCGGTCAGGCCCTGGGTGGGGGGTAGGGGTGGGGCTTGGGCTCTGCACGGCAGGAGGGAGGCTCCGAGGGCAGAGGATTAGGCCCAGGAGGCCATCAGGCTCCCCAGTGCCTAAGTGGACAGGGAAAGCACTGGCCGTGTTCCTTTCCATTCCTCTGTGCCCTTCCCCCACCATCACCCCCACGGTCTCCCCTGTCCCTACTGGACCCCTAACCATGGGTGGGTCCCACTGGGTGTAGGAACTCCTCTCCTCCCCCAGCCAACCCCCAGGGGTGCCGGTCCCAGAGGTCAGGCCTTTACTTCTGCTCCCCCTTCCCTCCCTCCCTCTCCCTCCGGACCCGCATGGCTGGAGGGGGCCTAGGTGGGCAGAGGATCAGGCCCAGGATCTCAGCAGGCTCCTGGGGGCCCATGTGGGCAGGGGAAACCTGGCCATGCTCCCTTTTGATCCTCTGCCCTCCCAATGGTCCCCCAATTTCCTCCTTCGGGTGTGGGATCCCTTCCCCTCCCCCAGCCGCCACTCAGGGGTGCCAGTCCCGTCCCGCCTCCACTTCTCCCCCTTCACTCCCCCCACGCCCCACGTCCTACCCGGTCGCTGGGGGTTGCTCCTGATCCCTTAGGTGTCCGTGGTCCCCCACCTGTGCCTGGTAGGTGCCCTGGTTGTGCGGAGACGTGAATTCCGCGTCCTCCTGGTCCTCCATCTTGACTCCGCCCCCTTAAAATTTTTCACTTTGGAGAGAATGTGACATTCTTTTAATTTTTAATCCATGGAGAGCTTACTACTTGTGTGGTCACCTGCTCTCCTGGGTTACTCATTGCCCTTGCACCTGTGAGGCCCTCCTGATTAGTAATTGGTGCTCAGTACTCTATGCGTTAGACATTCCAGTATCATGTTCAAGTATTTTTCATGGACAATAAAGTGTTTGATACAGTAAAAAATATATGTATGTATTTATTTATTTATTTATTTTGGCCGCCCCAGGTTTTAGTTGCGGCATGCAGACTTCTTAGTTGTGGCACGCGAACACTTAGTTGCAGCATACATGTGGGATCTAGTTCCCCAACCAGGGATCGAACCCGGGCCCCCTGCATTGAGAGCGCAGAATCTTACCCAGTGGACCACCAGGGAAGTCCCTCGAATCAGGATTTGCACTTGAGCAGCCGGGCTCCACCTCTGCGCTGTGACTGTGCTCTGGTGTGACGTCGTGCTGGAGATACTGCGTGTCTCTCGATGCTAATACTGCACGGCAGCCGGATGGGGCGGTGGGGGGGGGGATTGGGGCACCGAGGGCAGTGCAGGCAAGCAGTTTTCTGAGGTGGGCGCTGTTGGCTGCCTGCCCTTCCAACTGCTACTAACTCCCTCTCCCCCACCCCACAGCCATCCCGTTCTCACCGGCAGAGACCTCTTTTAATTAATTAATTAATTTGTTTATAGAACGGTAACAACGATTTATCACATTATATAAGTTTCACGGGTACGACATTATATTTCTGCTTCTGTATTCCCCTACAGCGTGCTCACCACCCAAAATTTCGTTTCCATTTTCGTTTCATTCCAGTTGATCCCCTTTACCCATTTCCCCCCACCAGCCCTCCCCCTCTGACAACCACTACTCCTTATCTATGTGTTTATTTTTGTTTGGTTTGGTTTGTTCGTTTATTTTGTGGGTTTTGTTTCTTTGTTTTTTATATTTTGCATATGAGTGAGATCATATGGTATGTGTCTTTCTCCATCTGACTTATTTCACTTAGCATAATACCCTCGAGGTCCAACCATGTTGTCAAAAATGGTAAGATTTCATCTTTTTTAAGGCTGAGTAGTATTCCTCTGTGTGTGTGTGTGTGTGTGTGTGTGTGTGTAGCACATCTTCTTTATCCATTTATCTATCAGTGGACACTTGGGTTGTTTGCATATGTTGGCTATTGTAAATAATACCACCATGAACATAGGGGTGCGTGTATCTTTTGGAATTAGTGTTTTCGTATTCTTTGGCTCTCGATCAAGTGTTTTCAGGGGTGGTGATCCCCGCCCACTGGCCCAAATTCCCAAGGTTTGAATTATGATAGAGGAAAGCCTATCTGGTTCCCTTCTCTGGTGTTTGGTTAAGGTATGGGCATGGGACCAAGCGGACATGAACCAGGAAGCTCTGAGGAGGGTTTTCCTCAATAATAAAAAGGATACAGGTAGTGGGGAGAGAGCAAGGGAGTGTCACGTTACAGTGGAGAAACCTGGCAAACACTGCCTTGCCCAGTGATCCAGGTTCGCATCATCAGCGATAAGTCGCGTGCTCTCAGGTACCCCCCGATATGATGTGACAAGGCCACTCCACACCTCTGCAGTCTTCCCAAAATCATAAGTCCAGTCTAACCATGAGAAAAACATCAGACACTCAAATTGCAGTACCTTCTACAAAATAGACCAGCGCTTCTCAAAACTATCAAGGGCATCAAAGACAAGGAAAGATGGAGAAGCTGCAACAGACACAAGGAGACTGAGGACACAGGATGACTAAATGCAGTGAGTACCCAAGATGGGACCCTGGATCAGAAAAGTGAGTGCAATTCGAATGCAGTTTGCAGTTTAGTTAATAAAAAGAGGAGCTCGGTGAGGTGTATACAGGAGCTCTCTGTGCCACCTTTGCCACTTTTCAGTAAATCTAAATTTATGCTGAACTAAAAAAAATATTTTAAAAAAAGGAATGGGGGAAAAAGTTGCACAGAAGGAAGGACCCTCCTCTTTGCAAGACCTTATCCTGTGTCAAGGCCATCTTGACACCATGAAGGGTGACATTAGTCACCTGCTAAGGGCAGCAGGGTGATGAGAGAAGAGAGGGCCTGAATATCTGACCATATTGTCAAGCCTTGGAACTATCCAATTTTGTAACCCCATCTGCCCCCACCTGCTTCTCTTTATGTGAGATAGTAAATCCTTTTTGTTCAAGTACTTTTAGGTTGAGACAGTTTTTTTTGTTTTTTTGTTTTTCCTGTTACTTGCAGCTGAAAGCATCCTACCTGGTCCATTTCAAGGCCCAGACTTGTTCCCTTGGCCCAGGTGAGCCTAGACCAAACTGTTACCTGTTATTTACCTGTGCTGCCCTCCCTTGGTCACAGATTGTGTTGCCTGGGGCCAAGGCACCCTCGTGCCAGTCAGCTTAATTAATCTTGTGTGGAGCCCAGGTGCCAGAGTGATCCCAGCGGGGCCTGGGAGATGATTGTGCTGGAGCAAAACAAAGGGGAGCCGCTAGACTGTGACAGCTGATATTAAAATGACTACAACTCACATCATATCCAGAGTCAAGGCATTATATTCCTAATAAATAATGGGTTACTGCAGGTTAAGTGTCTGTTGCCACATTCCAATTGTTGATATTTAATTAGCTCTAAAATTAAAGCTTTCTTTTATTGCCACACTGCTAGGATGACTCTCTCCCTAATTGATTGAGATTAAAGTATCTCCCAAAGATCCTGGCATCCCTTTGTCAGCCCAAAGTGTGAGAGGATTTTAATGAAAACGTTTGACATTTCAAAGTGTGGCGTAAATATCTTTAAATTAAGCAAAAGATGGTGTTTTTGTTCTAGTTCGCAATTAGGGTGCTGATGGGCAAGGGAACACCTTTTGATAGGGATGAGGTTATATGGATGGGGTGATGGCTCAGGGATGATTCAAGTTGGCTGTGACAGGGTTGTGGAAGGGGCCAGCCCTCTCTTATTGGGGAGATAGTTGGCTTGGAGTTATTTTCCAGGTTTGAGACATATGGAAGGGAGGCAGCCAAGAGTGGCACTTTCTCAAGGCCCCTCTGCTTGCCTGGAGGGTGGGGGGATTGGAGTAGAAAGAGGACTGGCTTTGGGGCCCAACGTTGGTTAGAACCCAGCTCTGTCACTTACAAGTTGGATGGCCTTCAGCGAGTTACTTCGTCCTCTGTATTTCAGTTTCCTAATCCTCAAATAAGGTTACTGGCACCTACTTCTCAGGGCCATCACTAGAATAAATTGAATCATGTTGGCAGAAGAACTGAGTCTGGACCATAGTAGCTGTTCAATAATGGCAGCTGTCATTAGCTCCATTAGTTAATTAGGGCTTAACTGACTTACCCATCTATGAGTAGGGCAGAGTGAGGCTCTCACTGGCCTTTGAGAGTTAGGCTAACTACTCCATCCAACTCCAGACCTCTCTGCCTTGGTGACGTCTTGGGAAGGTACAAGGTACCCCCAGCCTGGCTTGGCAGATGATCTGACCAACCCCTTTGCCTAGGCTCCTGTTGCTGATCTCTACCTAAGCTCTTTGAGCCAGATGTTCTTGACTTTTCTCTGTTTCAAGGTCTTTCATAAACTGAAATCAAGGTGTTGGCCAGGGCTGAGGTCTCATCTGAAGGCTTGACTGGGGAAAGATTGCCTCCAAACTCATGTGACCACAGATTGGGAACTAAAGCCTAACCCCAACCTCCTTAGCACCATGGTATAAAGAAGGAGCCAACTTAGGGGTAACTAAGTCCACAGCAGGAGTTTGCATATTGCCCCCTGCCTGACCCCAACCTCTGAACTTAACCTGTCTCCTGATTTCAGCTTTTCCTTTAGTCTGCTTAGTCCTACAAGAATCTGAGTGACCAGTCTTTAGGACAAGGATTATTTAAAATTAGGTGAGTGATGAAAGCTGATTTAATTCATTTGGAAGAGATCTTAAACACATCATTGTACTCTAAGTATGGCTGTGCCACCTCCCCTGGCAGTCCATTCCTCCCACAGAAGTTTCTGGAAGTTTGCAAGTTCTTCCTTAATAGAATCAAATCTGTCTCCTCATTGCTTTCACCAATGAGTCTCTCTGAGCTGCTTTAATTACCTTTGTGATAATCCTAAGTGCCATTTGTCCAGTATTCTGCTTCTGCCCTGCTCTGTACACATGGTAGAGTTATGCTAACTGGCTCCTATGGCTGGATGGACCCAGGTGACGACTTCTGACCAATGAGTTGAGTCACTTCTGGGCTGAGCATTTACTTACTAATGTGAGATCCACTATGGCTCTCTTCCCTCTGCCGTGGTGATCAGCAAAGTTTCTGTTGGTGGCTTCTCCATCTGCCTGGATTCCAGAGCAAGGACAATGACAGAGCAGGGGCAGAGGCCCAGAGGATATAGAACAGGAATTAGAAATAGACTTCGAATGTTTATGCAACTGAGATTTCGGAGTTGTTTGTTATCAGAGCCTCACCTATCCTATCCTGACTAATACACCCTTCTCTTCAGTACTACACTTTAGTTTAGTTGTCCTGGCCATTGCGGGAAGGGCACATTGGGTAAACACTAGGGAAGCTGGGATATTTTCTTGCAAGACTACAGATGTTTGCTCCGTCGGCAGTTACTCAGCTACGGATGCACAGTATGAAGGCTGTGGGAAGCCAGAGGTAACAAGCTGCAAACCTGTATCATCTTATTTCCCACTGAACGTGGCATGAAGCCTACCAAGATCCTCAAGACAAAGAACATAGCCTCCTGGCGACTGGACACGTGCTCAGACCTGATCCGGGCCGGCACAGGTGTCAGGTCCCCTCCCCTGCTGCACATCGGCTCTCTGTTAGCAGGCCCCGAGTTGCAGGGAGGCATGCTGTCCTCTGAGCACACTAGGATCCGCACATTCATCAAGTGGAAAACAATTCCTGGCTCCAGAGCAAGGGGGCTGATTGGTAGGTGGGTGCATCGTACTCCTGTTTCATCTTCCTTTTATAACTTGGTCATTTGGTTGAGAAGGGATATTGGGCCAGATAAGATACGAAATGTATTATTCTCCGGGCTTTTGACTGTCTACTAAAATAAATCTCTTGGCTTGTGAAATTCAAACACACTTATGAAAAAAGAGCAGATGCCTGTTAAATTTGACAATTAGCTTTGGGACTACAAAGCTAATCAAAAGCACAGCCCTGACAGCGATGATTTGATCCTGTCTTCCCGAGGATACCTACTGATGTTCATCAGCTACAACACACACAGCCATGCGCGCGCGCACACACACACACACACAGACACACAGACACACTGGGTCCCATGTGGCAGCAGGCACTCGCCTGCTGTTCATTTCCTAACATCTCCGAACCATCACCTTGAGGGAACAACAGAACAAAGGCACATACGTTCACATCCCAGGGGAGACCCAGGCGGTTCACCAGAGGTACCAATCCTCAGAGACCTCTGAATGCCCACAAGCAATTTAAAAAAGTAAACGGGAGTCAAACTCTATCAGGGGAAACCAGTGACAGGATCTCCATAGCCCAGGACATAAATTACGCTCAGACTCTTGCTCTGAGAATGCTTTCTTCCTTCTTAGCTTGTCACGCAGGATTCCCGTCTTCTCTCCAACCCAAACCCCGGCATCCATGCCTGGCCTGCAGACAAGCTCATCGGTTGCATTCACTTTGTATGTAGCGTGGCTCACAGATGGAACAAATTTCCCAATGCAAATTGGGGAAATCCCCAAGGTACAGAAGCCAAGGGAGGCCCTTGCAGAAGAGGGATGGGACCTTTCCCAGTGGCCACTCCCTAGCTCACTACCCCCCGACCCCCGACAAAGGCATCTGTGCTCTAAGAGCCTTTGCTATCTGCCAAGCTGCCCCTAGGACTATGGTGATGGCAACAGGAGGAACCATTCTAACTCCAGAGCAAACTCTTGCGGCTGAGTCTGCCCTAAACCAGCACAGAGATTTCCCCTAGAAGATTCTCTCCCTGGACATGGGTGGCCGTGTTGCCGAGAGCAAGTGTGGAGCCCTCTGGGCTGGAGGGACCGCTCAGCTGGGAACACCCACGGCAGCGGAGCGATGGCTTTTTGACTGCGTTGGCGTGTTCCTGCCGAGGACTGGTTTATGTTCCAGCTATCCATAATGGGATTTAATTGTAATGATTAGGTATTGAATTCCCCTTAACAGTCAAGGGGAATGGATCCTGACTCTTGGTAAATGTGTTTGCAAATAGTGGAATGATTAGACCTGTGTGTGCAACTCCGCTCTTGGTGTGCCAAGAGCGGGGATGGTCATGACACTGGGCAGAGAGAAGGAGGTGGGTTTTGAGGATGTGGGACTCTAGACCTGGCCTTTTAGTCTGTGGTGGGTGGGTGTGGAAGGCTGCTCTCTGCCCCAGGGTCTTCCCTCCATGAGCCTGTGGTAGAGGGTGGTTATGTGGATCAATTGTATGTACTCATACAGTTGGGAACTTAAGCCACAATGGTTTAGAATAACAAACATCATCAATATTTACGTGATTTAATGGACAGCAATAAATATTATAAATATTACCACTGCTGTAAGCATGTTACATGTATGATCTACTCTAATCCTCACAATAATCTTACAACATAGGTAATGCAGTTACAGCCCCAATGAGAGAGCAGGTGCTAAGTAATTTGCCTGAGGTCACACAAAGTAGAAGACTGGGATTTGAGCCCAGGCCTCCTGACTCTAGAGGTCATGGATTAACTACTATACTATACTGCTAACCATACAGTTTAATATGACCTGGTGTCAATCAGAGATTGGGAGAGTGTATTAGTTATCTGTTGCTGTGTAACAAATCACTCCAAAACATAGCAGCTTAAGACAGTACACATGTATTATCTCACAATTTCTGTGATCAGAAATCTGTGCATGGCTTAGCTGGATCCTCTGCTTTGGAGTCTCTCACAGGCTGCGATCAAGGTGTTAGCCATGGATGAGGTCCCATCTAAAGGCGCGACTGGGGAAGGACTCACTTCCAACTTCACGTCTGTGGTTATTGGCAGGATTCTGATCCTTGATGGTCGTTGCGCTGAGAGCTTCAGTTCTCAGTGGGCTGTTGGCTGGAGGTTGCCCTCAGGTCCTTGTCCCACAAAGAAGTCCAGCAAGGAAGAAAGTCCACTGGCAAGAAAGAAGCTACAATCTTTATAAACTAACCTCAGAAGTGACATCACATCACCTTTGTCATATTCTATTGGTTAGAACAAGTCACCAGGCCAGCCCACACTCAAGGGGAGGAGATTACACAAGGGTGGGGATCACCTTAGTCCATCTTAGAGTCAGCCTGCCACAGAGGAGAGAGGGCAGCAAGCCCCACTGCCCGTGACCCAAGTCTAAGACTAGGTAAGCATTCCGCAAATCTTAGGGGCTTGGGTTTCCTCTCTGTGCCCAGAGCAGTTCTACTCCAAAGCAGCTCCTTGACAGTGTGACCGCCTTAGTTTTATCCTCTGTCTCCTTCTGTAGGAATCAGAATGAGTAGATGGAATCTCATCTCTGAAAATGGTGCTGAGCGCTGCTATATGGCCATCAGTTTAAAACAATTTCCCACTGGCATGTCCCTGACTCTCTGTGTACCTCTCCTTATTGAGAGGTTGATCCATTTGTTAATTGACATTTATTGAACATTTACTATGTAAATTGGCATAGTGCTTGCTAGTAAAGACCTAGAGATAGAACACACAGTTTCTGGCTTTAAAGGAGCTCAAGTGCCATTATCCAGGCAGAAGATCTTCTTCAAGCACAACACAGCTCTAGGCAGAGAAGGCTAAAAAGAAACCTTTTCAATGATAGCCCAGGTGACAGGAGTTACAATTGAGGTGAGTGCAGGATGCCATGGGAATCCAGAGGCGTGAGCTCATCCAGGCTTGGAAGGAGCTGTGCTTATGGGATTTTTCCCAGGGAAGGTGATGTTTGAGCTGGGTCTGGGAGCATGATGAAGAATTGGGGAGGTGATGTAGGAAAAAGGTGGAATCTCCAGACAAAAACCACAGCCCGTACAGAGGTCTGGGGGCTTAAGAGAGCTCAGCATTTTCTGATAATGAGAAGTCACTTGGAGGAGTTCAACTCAATGCAGCAGGATGAGGGTGTCACAGGTCATTGAGAACATGTCCCGGGGTTGCTGGCTCTATTTGTCCCAGCAAGAACATTCACTATCAGTAATACTTCTTGAGTTCTTACTATGTACCCCACATGGTCCCAGGCCCTGGGACGACAACTGTGAACAATACTGCAAAGGTCAGAGGTCCCCAAAACCACCTCTGTCTGACACCAGCTGCAACATTTGGGGGTCTCCAAGACCCCCCACTCAGGTTTAATGATTAGCTAGAAGGACTTGCACAACTCAGACTTGCAGAACTCAGCAGAGCCATTAGACTCATGGTTATGGTTTATTACAGTGAAAAGATAGAGATTGAAGTCAGCACTGGGAAGAGGTGCACAGGGCAGCATTCAGGACAGATGAGATATGGAGCTTCCAACTGTCCTCTCCCAGTGGAATTGTACAGACAGCATTCGCTTCCCCCAACAACAATGTGTGACAACACTCAGGGAGTTTTGTCAACCAGGAATGCTCACCGCAGCCTTGGTGTTCAGAGATTTTATTGGGACTGAGTCATATAGATATGGTTGACCTTAGTCTCCAGCCTCCCAGAAGTCAAGCTGATACCATGTGGCAGAAGCCTCCCTCCCCAGCCCATAAATCACAATGAAGTATAGACTATCTTGCTGGCCCAAGGTCCCCAGGTAACAAGGACAATCTTATCAGGCAGGACATTCCAAGGGCTTAGAGGTGATCTCCCAGGAGCTGAGGGCAAAAGTCAGACCTCTCTTTGGGCAAGATTAACCCTTTACTGCACAAATACAGACTAGGTTCCTGACCTCAAGGAGTATGCATTCTTGTGGGGAAGACAGATCAACACACAAACACACACACACTCACACTCAGGCACACACAGTACCACCAACGGTAATTAACCAACAATGTAACTACAAGTGGTCATAAGTGCTGTGAAAGAAATAGTCAGGGATATCTCAGGGTGCTGAGACAAGAGCAGAGAGAGACTTCATTAATAGGATGGAGAAGGAAGACTTCTCGGAAAAGGTGACCTCTGAGTTAAGATCTGAAGAAGGAGAATGAAGCATCACGCAAGGTAAGAGCTGGAGTGAAAGAATCCAGACAGATGGAAGAGCAAGGACACAAGTGTAGAGGACCTGGTATGTTCAAGGAACAGAAAGGAAACTGATGTGGCTGGAAATAGTGAGCCAGAGGGAGAGGGGCATGTGATGGAGCTGGGCAGGTTCATCACGCACAGGCTTTGCAGGTCACCATAAGAAATTGGAAATTTATTCCAAGAGCAATGGAAATCAAACACATGAATGCAGCCAGCTGTTTGCATTTGATTTCCAACTCCAAGGAAAAGGGTGATGCACAAAGAGCATCTTAAAAACAAACTCATGCACAATCAGTTATCATGCAGGGATGCACCCCAGGGAAAGGAGCTCTTAGAGAACCAGCTCAGACGACCCTCTGGGGAGAAAGAAGAATGATAGATGAGGAGCAGAGACTCTTTCGAAGGCAAGAGCAAGAATCAGAGACCCTCTTCTCTCTGCAGAGCTAGAAAGCACTCTGGGTGTGTGTAGTGGCTGGGGGTGGGAAGTCTAATTTCTTGA
This sequence comes from Balaenoptera acutorostrata, assembly GCF_949987535.1. Lineage (NCBI taxonomy): Eukaryota > Metazoa > Chordata > Mammalia > Artiodactyla > Balaenopteridae > Balaenoptera > Balaenoptera acutorostrata. The sequence goes on from NC_080083.1 coordinate 57,941,943, forward strand.
GCCAATCTCTGAAATTATGTGAAATTTCATAGTCTCATCGACTCAACTTTCATAGACAAGTCTGGGCAAGATGGAATGGCAAGATCTGCATGTAGAACCTCCCCAGGGGCACAGAGGGACAGCTACAGAATCTTCTGGCAACAGCTGCACTGCCTGTAGCTCTCCACAGATGACCAGAGGAAGAAGGGACTGTGGTGGCCTCAGCTCTGGTCATTTCTCCCAGCGGCTTCCCCTCCTCTCCAGGGTATTAGCAGAGACCGCTTAGGGGAGTGGTGGTGACCCTCACGCATCACAGAAACACCCACTGGCCCAGGACGTGTCAGTGTCTTGCAGCCAAGATGCAGGTCTATCCCATATCTATCCCATCCCCATTGTAGCCTGGTCTTAGGGGAAGATCATTCTGGTTCCTTCTTCCTTCAGGGCTGCAAGGATGCATCTGTGGGGGGTCATGATGGGGGAGAGAAATAAAGCAGGGTAAAGGATAGAGGGTCAGTGGGAGGTCGAGACTGGATATTTCCAGGTGCTGCTCCAATGTCACTTCATCAGAGGGTCTTCACCAACCATCCTACACAAAATAGCAGCAGCCCCCAGCTGCCTCTTCTCCATTCGACCCTGCAGGTCCCCACCCCATACTTTCCACCCTGCTCTGTGTCGCAGGAGGCTGATGGAGGAGACTGCCCCCTTGCCCTCTGCCTTCCAATTGGGCTTGGCCAATGGAAGTCGCTGGAAGGTGGGAGGAGAATCAAGTCTCTCCTTAACGGACTGGTCCAGGGTGATGGGCCCTCCCTGATTGCTTCCGCTTGACCCTTCCCACATCTTTGTCCCTTTGTGAAATCTCCTCTATTATGCGATTGAGGACCTGTCTGCTTCCTGCCTCATCCCTGACTGATGTCTCTCCTCCCACAATTTTATCTCTTACCCTGTGTTATTTTGCTTTGAAGGCTGATAGTTGCCTTACACTGCATTATATAAATATCGGACTATCTCTATGGTCTTTCTCCCCCACTCTAATGCAGGCCGTGTGAGGGCAGGAACTCTGCTTTGTTCACTAGGGAATCCCTGGTGCCCAGGATGGAGTGTGCAAGAGCTGAATGTTTGCTGAGTGAATCACCGATGGGAGAACCTGCACCCTGCTTTGTCATCCCTCTGCCCCACTGGGCTTTTGGGAACATCCACAGGGAGCTGGGGTTCGTGGAGGGGTGGGCCTCTCAGGAATACACGTCCTGGGGGACCTCAGAGGATGCAGGAGTCAGGGAGGGCGCAAGTTCATGGTGGGGGGAGGTAGGGGAGGACTTTCTTTCAGTCTGAACCACATGCAGACGAGGAAATAAAACGCTTTCACCTTTATTAGCACTGATAAGAATAATAGTCCATTCTTCAGGCTTTTAAATTTTACTCCATCATCATTTTCCAAGCTAAGCTGCTGAGCATAGCAGGAACGACAGGCTTGATGAGGGTTAAATCATGCTTGGTGGCTGGAGCTTCTGCCAACACAAGACCCTAGGGAGGGCCCAAGCCTTCTCTCTTCACCTGGAGACCACCTGGAGGAAGAGGAAGATTCCTGAGGGCAAGGGCTGGACCAGTGCTTTTGGACATTGTATCTGTGCCCCCAGCCTGAACCAGCGCAAAATATAACAACAATGGCAGGGGTGAAGCCCATGGGTACTAGGCCAGACTGCCTGGGTTCAAATCCAGGCTCTGTACTTATTAGCTGTGCAACCTCAGGCAAGTTACTTGACCTCTCTGGCCTTCTGTTTCCTCTTTTCTAAAATGGGGAGATAATAATGGTAGGTAATCATGAGACTATTGTGGGGATTAAAAAAGTTACTAGAGATAAAGTGCTCAGATCAGCATTGCCTGCTTAATGTTTGGCTATAAATATTATTAATTGGGAGCTTACTCTGTGTCAAGTATAACCCAGGCAGGCTCTCATCATCCCTAATAACCAGATAAGGACATTAAAGCTTGGTGGGGTTACTCACTCACATCCAAGGTCACACACACACACCTTGCTGAGGGCAGAGCCTTGATTTAAGACAGGCAGTAGGCTTCCTGGTAGCTATCCCTGTTAAGTTGCCTTAGACACCACTCCCCAAGGTGAGTGGCAGGCTGCAGATTGAGGGTGGAGCTGCTGGGATTCAGCTGAAGCCCTGGGGAGGCAGAGGAGTGGGGCTGGGGACCCACAGGGAAGGGGTCCTTCCTCCTGGGAAGTGTGCATCCCAATGTCCCCTGCACCCATAGGGACCACACGCTCACTTCCTTGGGATCAGATCCCTTTCCCGAATGTCTTGTCCCTTCCAGAATGACAAGATGGGCTAAGTCAGGGAACAGAGAGCAGATACAAATACAATGGGGAAGGATGGGGGTTGGGGGGTGGGAGGGGAAGTGAGGCCGGGAGCCGGGGGCCCGCATCCCGGAGCGCAGAGGAGCAGGGACACGCGTGTCCCTCTGCAGACAGCACCATTCATATTGATCTACCATATTTTCAGAAGCAAATTGATCTTGGCTTTTAACAACTTATTTAGGACAGAGAAGCTTCTCGGAAGCCTTTTCATGTGGTAGAGTGCCTGGGGTACTCGTGTTTGTGAGAACACAACCACGAGACTGCCACCCTCTCCCAAGTGCCAAGGTCAGTGGCAAAGCCTCCAGCCTCAGCCGAGGCTTCACACCCACAGTGCCAGCAGGACTGGAGTGTCTGCTCTTGCTTCTGACGAACCGATTTTCCCCAGAGGGCCTCAGAGCTCATGGCTGGGGAGGCAACGGACGTCATCCAGGAGGGGCAAGATTTGGAGATCTGGGGGAGGGTTAGGAAAACAAAGACTCCTCCCAGTGAGGCAGTGCGTTGGGAAGGACAAGGGCCCAAGAGGTAGGTTCAGGTCAGACCATCCTGCATGACAACCTGGTCTCCTCTGTCCAGAAGATCGGCCCTGGGGCGACCATCTGCCTCTTGAAGCAGAGCCTGTTGCTAAAAATGTCAAGACTATTTACTTACAGAGCAGGTGGCAAGAGCGCCTCTCTCCAGTAATTAAACAGGACGGGGCATGATCTAGAGCGAGCATCCTGTGTCCCTGGGCAGAATGACCTGGGCCCCACGGATGGGGGGGTCATCGTGGGGTCCTCCTGGTCCCTCCAGTGGTTGCCATGGCAGGCAAGGTGCGGTGGGTGGGCTGGAGGCCCACAGGGAGGAGGAGGCCGCCCTCGAGCTCTGACACCTGGGGCACGGCGTGTGCACAACTGTGCCCTCCCCGAGCCGAGAGACAGGCCGTGTCTCTTTATCAAGGGAGGGAGGTGAGAGTTATCACCCGTCACATGAACCCAAGATGAAATTCAGCAGCCCTACGTGGTCATTCACCACCGATAAAAATCTGTCTCCCTGCCAGCCTTAAAAGTGCTGCTTAAAAAGCTAATGCATAATTTAAACTGTGCAATTTGGGACTGGGTTCCCACCGGGCACCGGCTAAGACTGCCGCATAGGCCCTGGAGGAACAGTCCAGAGTTGAGGAGGGGGGAGGGCGGGGAGGGAAGGTAGGGGGGTTGGTTCTTTAAGAGCAGGTGACCAAGGTGTGGAGGGGCTCAGCTGCATTTTGGCCAGACAAGGAGCTGGAGTGTCTCAGGGCAGAGTATCCCTGGGATCCCCCAAGTCTCCAAGGAGCAGTTAGAAGGGACGTCCCTGGCCTCTGAGCTGTCCTTGCCATGAAACAGAAACGCAGGCGTGTCCCCAGTGCGAGTGTTACCGGGAAGGAAGCCGCAGGTTACCAGAGATGGGGCCCCTTGCAAGAACTTCAGGCCGGGTGAGCCCCCTCCCTGCTCCTAGAGTGGGTTGGATATTGTCCGCCGCTCCCCCAAATTCACGTCCTCCTGGAACCTCAGAGTGTGACTTTAATTTGTAAGTAGGGACTCTGCGATGACTTTGTTAAGAAGAGGTCACACTGGGTCAGGGCAGGCCCCAAATCCAATGACTGGTGTCCCTATAAGGAGAGGAGAGGACACAGAGAAGCACAGAGGAACAGGCCATGTGAAGACAGAGGCAAAGGCTGGGGCGATACAGGCCAAGGAGTGCTGGCAGCCAGCAGAAGTTGGAGAGAGGCATCAGACAAATTCTCCTGGGGCCTCCAGAAGGAACCAATGCTGCTGACACCTTGATTTCAGACTTGCAGCCTCCAGAACTGGGAGAGAATACACTTGTATTGTTTGAAGTCCCCCAGTTTATGGTCGTTTGCTGCAGCAGCCCTAGAAAAGTAACACTCAAGTCTTAGAGGGCCGATCTGCTGAAGTTCAGGTTTTGTCCAAACTGCCCTGGAAGGGTTCTGGGTACCAAGGCCCAGCCCTGGACATCTACATGGCTTCTTACCATTTACAGTAGGCATTCCTGTCCTCCAGTGGCCCCCTGGAACAGGCAGGACCAGTGTCACCAATCCTATTTTGCAGATGGAGAAACAAAGGCCTGTGGGGATAGGACCCAGGCCTGGCTTTCTGTGCCGATCTCAGCCACAAGCAAAATGTGGAGCAAGGCAGGATGCGTGGGAATTCTCAGAGTCCCTCAGGCCCGGCCGCCCGGCAGGCTCGTCGCTCTACCTGGCCGAGCTTGGCCAGCCCCAGGCCGGGCAGCTGGCATTCATGTCCCCTTGTCTCACAGGCACCAGGCTGATGCCCTGAACTCTCCTGGATGACGAGGGCCGAGTGCCTCTCCCTCCCCCCCTTACCGCCACCCTCAGCCGCCCGGAGACAGGAAGCCGCGCTCTCCTTTGTCTCCCAGAGGCCAGCTCCAACCTAGGAGGCTTCCCGAAGGGAGCTAAGGGGCCCTTGGCTAGTCGCTGGCAGTGTAGCATCGGTACCCCATAACCACATCGATAATCATAAAAGGAGGTAGAGTTTATTGTTTGGGCTGTTTCCGATACCGGGGCGGGGCGGGGGGGGGGTGGTGGAAACAGCAATGCACGAATGGCAACCATGAAAGGTTTACCGCATCTGTCAGCGCAGATAGAGGGGTTGGCTGGAATTATTGCAGCCGGGAAGAACTGTGTTTTAGGATCTGCCCCAGGTATTAATTTGTGGCGGGCTTATCCTGTCAGGAACATACAATGCTCATGGTGTCGAGAAGCAAGACTTTAAAGGGCCTGCACGCCAATTGGATGGGAGCTGGAAGTCGGCGCCCGGAAGGCAGCTGATCCCCTTAGCGAGGTTTTCCAATAAGTTCCAGATGAAAGGCGTGAGGCTGCGGAGAAATATCATCTTCGGAGACTCTCAAACTAGATCTGTCCCCATCCATTGTGCCAGCTCGTGGATCATCCTACTCCCTGGTGCCCGGAGCACCGCCTTCTCCCCCTGCTCACCGGGGTCTGGCAGGCTGCAGGCACCAGGGGTCCCAGCCCAGGGCCTGGATTCCTGCGTCCCCTGCGGAGGTGAGGCGTGGTGAGCTCCAAGTGGTCCCTTGAGACTCCGAGTCCCACAGCCCTCCTCTCGCAAGTTCCAGGGAAAAGCAGAGACTGGAGTAAGGTCCCTGCGGCCCTCACACTATTCAGGAGAGGGCGTTCCATGACCTCCAGCCACTCACCCTCGGTCCTGGGCACGTCTTTTCTCGCAGCCTGGAGATGAGGTCTCTCCTGCTATCGCCATCCTGCCAAAGAGCCAGCAAGTCCTTAGGGGTGTCCAGTCCAATCTGATTTTTGCCAAATGCTACATCGAAAACCGGGAAATGGTTCAGAGGCCTCTATGGCCTGCACTCTCTCCTTTCTAAGCCTTTTCAAGTTTGCATCTTCTTGTACGCAAAGGCTTTACACACCTTGTGAATTGCGTCCCGTTCATTCACCCGCTTCCTCTGGTCCAGGCCCTCCTGGAGCTGAGGTACACAGCACAGACCGGAGCAGGCTGGGGAGGAGGCATGTGAGAAGGCTGGAGCCCCCGGCATCCTATAGGAGCCACCGTGGCCCTCCCATGCCCCACTCCCACGTTCCCGCTCACAGCAGCGAGGGAAGGAGCTAAAGTCCATGTGGCTCTGGTGGGCCCTTCCTGCCTGGTAAAGGGCGGCTGTGCAGGGGCCGGCTCGGCTGAGCCGTCTGCTGTCTTGGAAGCCGTCTGACGACCCAGGCGGCACCAGGCTATGGGCGTCCCCGGCCGATGAGGAAGGTGCACTTGGAGAAGCTCTGCGGTGCTGAGTCAGGGCTCAGTCCTGCCGGGGCCGAGGGTGACTCCAGCCCCGGGGATGGCTGGATTGGTTCGTGTGGACCAGGATTACCTCTGGAAGTCCGGCTCTCTGTCTGCCTTCAGAAGGTCTCTCTTCTCCATCAGGGCAGAGCAGCAGGAGGGTCCCGCTGAGCACCAGCCAGTGGGAGGGGAGAAGAAGCAAGTCCTCTCCACCGGAAGTGCTTGCCTGGGGGCAAGTCGGCTCCTGGCCAGCGTCCCACGGGGTTGGAAAGGTAGCCTGAGCAGCCTGGCTCTGAACCTGGCCTGGGTTCTGAACCTGAAATAAACTGACACCTTGGAGTCTTCCTCGCAGCCATACTTGGGCCATGGTGGGCCGGGCTGGAGTGATGCACGTGGAGAGCAGCGGGGGCTGGAGTTTTATCCTGGCGTCCTGGTTGGGATACAAGGTGGACACTCGCGTTTCAGAAGCTGCGGTTGGAACAGGGCTGGATCAGCTCCTCTGAGCTGGAGGCATGAGCCGGGGCTCCCTGTGGATGGGAGGTGAAGAAGGGCCACTTGCCTTCTTGATGAAGCCAAGGCCACTTTCAAACGGTGACCGGGGCCGTTTGAAGGAGGGGGAGCTCTCGCCCACGTCACCCGCGAGCTCGCCAAGGGCTGAGTAGCTGTGCACACCAGCCCCTCACTCTTTCTGGGGCCGCAAGCTCTCCCTCTCCACCAAGAGCCTCTGGGGCCACTTCTCAGGTGGCTTGTTAAAGGCCACAGCCCCTGGGAAGGGGCAGAAAGGGCTGCGAGGGGGAAGAGGGCAGGCCGCTTCCACCCTTGTCCTTGACCGAGGTTAGAGAAGGCAGCTCTGGTCTGGGCATAAATCTGTCTTTCTCTGGTTTGGAGCCAAAAGCAGAACAGCTGTAAAGGGTCCACAGGGTGCAGGTGTCCTCATGTCCAAGAGCAACGTGAGAATGAAAGCACAATTTTCTCACATTGATCAGATTTCTCAAAGGCATGTTTTGAGCCCCCTTCACGCCCCATCCTTGCCATCCCCGCCCTTTAGACACAAGGAAAAGGAATCTCTTTCCTGTTGGTCCCCTGCACTGTGGCTTCAGGGCTGCACCGGAGATGCCCTTGGTCTCCGAAGAAACCTGACCTCCAGTGCATGAGGAAAGGGAGGTGGGGGGGGGGGGGGGTTGGGTCACCTGTTCCTAGAAATTCAGTGGGTAGGTTTTATTGGCTGGGTCTGCAGTTTCTGGGCCCAGACCTCCACTGGGCTTGGAGGAGTGACGATTTGTCACAAACTTGGTCCCGTCTCTGAGTTTGGAACCAGTTGAGAGATGGACCCAGGCATCAGAGAAAGTAAGTTCAAAATCTCAGCTTTATTCCCCTGAAAGCTGAATTGGCATGGGCATGGGGTCATAGTGGGCTTCTACATGCTCCCGGATGGGTTGAAAATAACCCCCAAATGGCAGCCATCACGGCGTGGAGGAGGAGATCCTGCCCCTTCATCTCTCTAGAGGGATGAGCAGATTGGGTGGCAACCTTCCGGGGATCAGAGAGAGAGAGAGAGAGGCCAGAAGGGGCTGAGCCGGGCACGTGTGGAGGGGCCATCCTCCCGAGTGGCCTGACAGACCTCGAGAAGGACTGAGTGAGGGGTGACAGGCGGGGAGGACTCCCCTTGCATACCCTCAGCAAGTGCGTTGGTGATGGGAGGGAGGGGATGGGCCTTCACCTAGCAGGTCTGTTCAGGACACTGCGCATGCTCTAATACCACTGTGATAACCCCTCTGCCACATTTCCAAATGCTCCATAGACAAGCAGCATTGCCCCGGTTGAGCGCCACGGAACCATGGAGACCCAGAGCAGGGAAATGGTGATGACCCCCCCTTCTCAGCAGTTTTGGGTCAGACCCCGGTTGGGAAAACCCCACACCCACCCTCCTCAAGATACCTTCCTTGAATGGGTACAGGGATACAGAGAAGAGGCAGGTCTGGCCCAGGAGCTGAGGTGGGAGAGCGCGGGTCCAGAGAGGCTCAGATAACAGAATGGAGCAGGAGAGACTGAGATGACCCTCAGATGAGGGGTGAGAAACCCAGCGCGAGGGGTGTGTACAGGAGGCAGGAAGCTCTAGGGAGCTCTGGGGAGTTTAAGGAAGGGTCTGGCATGTTTCAGCAGCAGTGACACAAAAAGGGTTCTGCTCTAGGCAGGGGCCACTTTTCCTCCTTGGCTTCCAAGCACCCCCAAATGAGATCCTCCCTCAGTGGCATTCTTGGGGCTCCCTTACTGTTTATTCCACTCTTCGGAGAATGACCTTTGGTGGTTGTCAATTCCTTAATTCACCCTGGAGGCGGGACTCCCTGAATTCCCTGGGGCTGGGGGAGGGGGAGTAATTCAGCGCTTGCATGGGGTAGAAACCCAGTAAGTGATTGTCGAATGAATGAATGAATGAATGAGTGAGTGAATGAATGTTACAGCTTTTGTCGCCACACCACCCCTTCTTCCCACATTCCAGTCCATCTCTGAGTTCTATCTCTTTGCACCTAAGGTTTCTGGAGGAGCAGGTCCTTTTCTGCTTCATCCCTGGGTCTCTCCAGTTTGGCTTCCGCTGGAAACAGCTGCCCCAGTGGCCATCCTCCCCTTTAACCAGGCTGGAGCCCCCCTCTGGCCTCCGTCTACTGCTAGGAATGCTGATGGCTTCATATTTACTTTCTCCTCCCCTTCCTCCTAGCCTTTCCCCTCATCACATCTGCTCTGGAACAAATTATCCATCTTCCCCTTGACCTCCTTTTCCTGTCTGAAATCATCATTTCCTAAACAGCAACCCCTGGATCTTGACAACCCTCTCGCCCCCCCCCCCCGCCTTGCTCAGCCCGTCAGCTAAACTCACACTCTTGCTCCATGGCCCCCTTCCTCTTCAGGGGTCCCCAGCACACGTTTGCTTCATTAAAACCATCCCATCGGGGGCTTCCCTGGTGGCGCAGTGGTTGAGAATCCGCCTGCCAATGCAGGGGACACGGGCTCGAGCCCTGGTCTGGGAAGATCCCACATGCCGCGGAGCAGCTAGACCCGTGCACCACAACTACTGAGTCTGCGCGTCTGGAGCCTGTGCTCCACAACAAGAGAGGCCGCGATAGTGAGAGGCCCGCGCACCGCGATGAGGAGTGGCCCCCGCTTGCTGCAGCTAGAGAAAGCCCTAGCAGGGAAACGAAGACCCAACATAGCAATCAATCAATCAATCAATCTTTAAAAAAAAAAAAAAACTATCCCATCTCTCTCTGGGAAGTCCCCACCATCATCCACCACTGCAATTAACTTTTTAAAAGGCTCCCTGTTTATATATAAACGTGAGTGCCAGCCCTGCCTGGGGAGATCCCTTAATCCACAGTTATTCTGATGGGGCAAGGGAGGTACTTTTGTCACTGTATGATCTAGAGCTGAGTTTAGTGTTGTTTAGAATGAGATTGCAGCACGTAGAGAATGGACTTGAGGACACGGGGAGGGGGAAGGGTAAGCTGGGACGAAGTGAGAGAGTGGCATGGACATATATACACTACCAAATGTAAAATAGATAGCTAGTGGGAAGCAACTGCGTAGCACAGGGAGATCAGCTTGGTGCTTTTTGACCACCTAGAGGGATGGGATAGGGAGGGTGGGAGGGAGACGCAAGAGGGAGGGGATACGGGGATATATGTATACATATAGCTGATTCACTCTGTTATACAGCAGAAACTAACACAACATTGTAAAGCAATTACACTCCAATAAAGATGTTTAAAAAAAAGGAATTTGAGAAAAAAAAATTGCTAGAACAATTTCATGGAGTAGACAAAAGCGTTTAATTCTTTATAAGAGCATTGATAGTTTATATCTAGTAAAGGAGAATATTTGGGAAGGGTGCATGGGTAGATATGTGTGATGGGTATGAGAGAGGCCTCTTCTGACTGCTTTGTTTTCAGGGATATAGAGCAGTATCAGTAGACTGCGGCCTACAGACAGGCACTGGTCCACCACCCATTGTTTTCTGGCTCCCAAAAATGAGGACATAATTGAGAGTATGTGTTTAGAAAGTATTATGACAATTTGTCAGAGTATTCTTCCATGTCTGCTGACTCTAATATTAAAAATGTAAGGTTTAAAAAAAAAAAGAATGAGATTGCAGGACTTCCTAAGAGGTACAGCTGTCTGCAAATGACATGGGTGGGAGTGAGCTGCCCGTGGCTGGCTGTATTCAAGTATCAGGTGGCCCCTGAGAGGCTTTTGAGAGTTAACGGGGGTGCATTGAAAATAAAAATGGCAATTTCAAATCAGAAATCTTTGGCTAGGAGGGAAGAAACAAATCCAGGCACACCTACGAGGCTTCAGCCCCTTGCAGATGTGGGGGAGGGTTTCTGGGGCCAGGAAGAGCCTTGGTGCAGCTTCTGTGTGTGAAGGGCAGGAGCGGCGGGGGTCCCTGGCTCTGCTGGGGGAAGATGAATGGTGGTGTTTGGGCTGTGCTCAGTAGGAGGGGCTGGCGGGGACCTGGGACCCTGCTCCTTGGGAGGCTGTAGACACAGAATTTCTCTTCCTCCCGTGGACTCAGGGGCTGCCCTCGCCATGTGGCAGGAGCACAGGCTCAGCCTGACCCCAGGTAGTCATGGCAACGCCATGGAACCTTCACCTTGCCCTTGCTGGGGGCGAGGGTGAAGATGGACAGTTTGTAAGGAAAGGTGTAAGGACAGATGTAAAGGTGATGGACAGATGTAAGGAAAGGTGACTGCTTCTGAGGGAAAGACCAGGGGCCAGGGACTGCCCCCTGCACCCCCTCCCCCAGCACCCGGCTTCTTTAGGCTGCTTCTCCCCACAGCTCCCCTACAGCTGCCGGCACTTTTGAGAGATAGGAGAGCCCCTAGTGCAGTACTGGGCACGCAATAAGTGCTCAATAAATATTGGTTTTTAAATAAACGAATTTGGTTAGATTGTTTAGGAGAAACTGTTGTGGCACAGACTGCCTGGTCTAAAGATGGCCCTAATAATGGCTCCCACTCCACAGGCTTTTTTTTTACAGTCTGACTCCACCCCCCCACTTCCCCCAGAACCTGGGAGGACCTTTTAGCTGCCTTGACAGGGAGAGTGTATGGAAGTGACACCAAGTGACCTTTGAAACTAGACTATAAAAATGCTATGCACTTCCCCCTTGATTCCTGCAGACACTTGCTCTTGGAACAGCTGCCACGCTGTTTGGAAGTTCAAATCAGTCCACGCAGAGAGACCCCACGTAGGTGTGCTGGCTGACAGCCCAGCTGAGGTCCCTGCCGACAGCCAGCACCAGCCACCAGACCCGTGAGTGAAGACGCCTCCCGGTTCTTTCAGCCGCACACTGTTGGGCTGCCCTCCCCCCCATCTTCTAGTCTTCCCAGCCAAGATCCTGACCCTCAGAAACCGTGAGAGATAACAAAGTGATGATTGTCTTAATCCATCTAGTTTTGAAGTGACTTGTTACCCAGTAATAGACCACCGATGCAATCAGCACTGAATACAAGCACCCTTGCAGGCCTCCTTTCTGTCTGGTTTACCCATAACTGCTGTTGGGCAGGAGTGTGGTCTCCCCTGACAGTCAGTGGTTGCCAGGGTAACTGGGTCCCCTGCTTGAGGTGTGGGAGTGGACTTTTCAAGGAAGCTCCCATGGCTGCTTTTCTTGGAAGAGAACACTTGCGTTTTCAAGGCTTGATCAGTGCAAAAGACTCTAATGCTCTTCCTTCTAGTTCTTATTCCAGCACCAGTTATGACGATTTTAGGCCCATCTGCTGTAGACTGAATGTTTGTGTTCCCCCAGATTGACAGGTTGAAAGCCAGTCCCCAAAGTGATGGTATTTGGAGGTGGGGCCTTTGGGGGGGAGTGATTAGGTCATGAGGGTGGGGCCCTCATGAATGGGGTTAGTGCCCTTAGGAAAGAGACCCCAGAGAGTTCCCTCCCCTCTTCAGCCATGTGAGGACACAGCAAGAGGAAACCATCTATGAACTAGGAAGAGGAGTCTCACCAGTCACTGAGTCTGCCGGCACCTTGATCTTAGACTCCCAGCCTCCAGAACCATGAGGAATGAACGTTTGCTGTTAAGCATCCTGGTCAGTGGTATTTTGTTATAGCAGCCCAAACAGACTAGCACCCCATCTCTGGCTCCAGATCTGTGTAAAGAGTAGGTTGGGCAGAGTGAGTTCTTGGGTGTCTCTTGGCTCCAGGCTTGTATGAGTCAATTTGTTGACTCTACAGTGTGCATAGTTTCTGAATTTGACCATGAGTGTTTCAGTACTTGGTACAAGGAACGGGGGAGAGGCCAGTGACTCCATGGAGGAAGGGGGTCTCTCCTTCCTTTGGCCATTTACCGAACATTAAGGTGCTAGGTCCTGCATCTGAGTAATTAATAATGCTCTGAACACATTGGCTTTCTTTATTATTTCCTTGTCTCTGTTGAGGGTCATTTGCGGATGATTAATCTAAATCATTATTTAGATTCTGTCTAATTGTGTTTTCAGACCAGCATTGCTACCCACAGCTGTCTAATCTGTCTGAGTGGTGATCATTTTCCTTGGGAGGGTTGGCTTGTTGATGTTCATCCTACTAAGAGGAAGGGTGACCCCAGGGTCAGGAAAGTTGTGTTGACCATGGCTTCTGCTTCCCCATCTGTAGAATTTCCCACCAGGGGACCCCAGAGTCAGGTTGGTTAAAGAAACTGGTCTCATATTCACTTCCTAGTTATGTGACTTGGGAATGTCTTGCTCTCTCTGAGCTCCAGTTCCTTGGAAAATACTGTCCCCTTCCTCGGAAAACATTGTTTTTGTATTTTACCCTTCTTTAGTCCTAAGCTGGCCAGCTCCTATTCATCCCTCAGACCTCCACTTCCATAGCACTTCCTCCAGGAAGCCTGCCCTGAATCCCTCCCCAGCTACTGCTGCCAAGGCTGGGAAAGCAGCCCACCTGCGGGCTCATGCGTGGCAGGTACCCGGCCTGTCAGGGCTGCAATACTTGCCTCTCCATCCCCCCAGAATATAGATGCCTTCGAGAGCAGAGACCGAGTCTGCTGTGCTTCTTGATCTGTTCCCAGCCCCCAACACTGCCCCTGGCTCATAGTAGGTGCTGAATAAATAATTGTTGAACAAAGGAATAGAGATGATGCCCACACCCTTGTCTGCTTCTTGGGATCCTGCAGCGTGACGTACGGGCACGCTCTCCTGCGGCATGGGACACCAGGTGAAGACATCATTGTCATTAATGATGATAAGCAGTCAGATGCTTCCAATTCCTCCCATGACGAAAAAGCCAGCATCTAAGGGCAACTTGGATCTTACTCAGACCTGCAAACTCTGAACAACTTGGATGAAAATGTGGCTTCCCTACAGGTGCAGCCAGGGTTCTAGAGATGGAAAAGGGTGATATTGTGTCTCCTAAACGCTATGGAAAATCTTCCTTGAGAAGACAGGAGGGAGAATCAAAGTGGGCTATTCCATCCAACTTTACCTTTCCACTTCCTTAAGAAGGAAGAAGCAAAACTCAGCAGGGGATACGGGGCATGGTGTCTGGGGAAGGAGGAGGCTGTGTTCTGCAGGGGACACAGGGCATTGAGTCTGGGGACAAGCAGGAAGTTGTGTTCCCCCATCTTGGGACTGCCAACCGAGGGATGATTGTTAAGTAGCTTTTCGGGAGATAAAGGAGGAAAAAGTGGCCATGTTGGGGGGTGGAGTGGGGTGAGGGGAGAGGTAAACTGTGAACTTCCTAAGTAATGTCCATGTGGGCTGTCTGTGGCTTCTAGGACACCGGGGAGGCTAGGCAGAACTGTGGGTGTCATCTTGAGGACACCTCGAAGCCATTTTCTGCAAGAGGCAAGCTGCCCCTCCCCCGCCCCATCCTAGGCTCCAACTTCATAAACTCTATCCAAGTAAAACCCCAGGGCATAATCGGGTGTGGAAGGGAGAGTCAAGTGTGGGTATTACACTGTGAAAACACCTAACTGCTTGGCCTGGCAAATGAATTAACTTGTTAACCAAAATGCATACATCTGCATACATTTGAATACATGAATAAGATCAGCTCAGACCCTGCCCAGGTCTAACTTCTCCCAGAGGGAGGAGGAGGGAGAAAAAAGAGGAGGATCCCGGAAAAAGAGGCTTGGACCACTCCAAGGCTGCACCTGAAAGAGCCCGTGCCTTTGCAGACTATAGATTAAACACAAGAAGCATCTCCCTGCTGCATTAAAAATTACCCATCAAGGCTGAGGAGTCGGAGGAGCAGTAAAATCAATCTCATTGCATAAAGACAACAGCAAGCAATTGGCATGACATTTTAAGTAAATGCTACAGCCATTTGTACATGTTCATTTTCCAGGAGACCCCATCTATTATATGACAGCTATTTTCTTAGCATCCCAGTGTGAATTCGGTCGGTTTACAGATAAGCCCGTTGAGGAGAATGGATATCAAGATGTAAAGTGCTATAATACGGACAATTTGTTACCTCTGCACCAAGTCGATCTGTCATAATGTATCTTCCTTTTGCAGGGGTTGGAAACCGGTGGGCTATTTTTGCAGGTTGGAATTCATGAGCAAGGGAGTCTGAATTGGGTGGAGAAGAAACCAGTGGGGACGAAGGAGGCAGCCCTGCCCCTGAGGTGGATCACAGACTACAAACTCCGGAGAGGCAAATGGGAGGAGACTCGATGTGGTCCTCGGGGTGGGGACTTGCCCTTTCCAGATGTTTCTTCCCCAGAGAGGCCCAGGTGGGAGAGACGGTTCCTACCCCAAGCCTGGTTGTCAGCAAGGTCCCACCTCCCAGAGGAGAGGGTCCATCAAAGGCCGGAAGCATCCATTGCAAGGCTGACAGCTCGGCCGTGCAGACGCCCATGCTTCCCAGGCACGTAGCTAAGATTGGCTCCTTGGGCTGGACTTGGGAGAGGATGCCCTTTCCTGGGGTTCCGTCCCCAGCTCCCCGTACCTTCTGGCAGAGGTGGCCCGTTGGGGCTGGGGAACATCCTAGCAGCGCCGCCCGGGGTTGAAATACGGCTGAAGAGAAACTGAGGGTCTCCCAGCCTCATAACTCACCGCTAACTCTGACAATCCAGATGTTTCCAGGGAGGAAACAAATGACCCGTCAGTAAACCTGGAGTGGAGCCGAAGAGGTGCTGAGCAGGGCAGGTGACGGATCATGCTGGGCTCCCCAGTGGGGTGGTCCATGGGAAGGTACCCGGCTCTCGGGTGGTGAGAAAGCTAAACGCCTGGAAATTCAAGTCCCATTTCAAGAAGGGCTGGAGTGCAAAGAGATGGACCGCGGTACTGGTCATTGAAGGCACAAACCTTGGGGGACCTAGTTACCAGGCAAGACCCTTCCAGATTTTATTGGCCCCTGGGGGTCCAGCAGGTTTTCTTTTGCAATTTATTTGTTCTTTCATTCATTTAACAAATACTTGGGGCCATCAGGTCTTTCTAACAGGCAATCCTGACCCTCCCTGGGCTTTGCTTTCAGCCCAGGGCAGGTCATTTAGCTTGTTAACTCTTCTGGGACCCAAACTCTATCCTCTATGCCTATGGGTGTCTGACACATAGTAGGACACAAAAGGTTGTTGAACAAATGAATGAAAAAATAAAAGAACGAATGAACGAATGAATAAATGCATGCATCTACTCCTCAGGTGCTGGTTTTCCCAGGTGGCAGGGCCACCTCTCGGGGTTAGGACACAATTCCTCAACAGGCATAGCTCATGGCCTGAGTTTTAACCCAGAAAGAGACCTTCTGGCAATTATTTATTTTATTTATTTTTTATTCTTTTTGGCTGTGTTGGGTCTTCATTGCCGCGCGCGGGTTTTTCTCTAGTTGCAGCGGGGGGCTACTCTTCGTTGCAGTGTGCAGGCTTCTCATTGCAGTGGCTTCTCTTGTTGCAGAGCACGGGCTCTAGGCACGCGGGCTTCAGTAGTTGTGGCATGTGGGCTCAGTAGTTGTGGCTCACGGGCTCTAGAGCGCAGGCTCAGTAGTTGTGGCGCACGGGCTTAGTTGCTCCGCGGCATGTGGGATCTTCCCGGACCAGGGCTCGAACCCGTGTCCCCTGCATTGGCAGGCGGATTCTTCACCACTGCACCACCAGGGAAGCCCCCCCTTCCGGCAATTAGATCCTGTGACTCCAGCAGAGACGGGAGAGGCCGAGTTTGAACCTTCAGGGTTAGGGGGCCTCTGCAAGCAACACTGGGTCTGGCCCAAGTTGTCCTCAGTGGTGGTAGCTGCTGTTTTCATTACTCAGGATCCAGGCGAGGCAATGGCTGTCACTCACAGGCGAGTCGTGAGTCTCCAGAAATGCCCATCTGGACTCGGATCGGGCTTCCGGAAGCAGTTGGCTCAGAACTGCCCTTTCCTGGCCCCGTTTTACCCCACCTTTCAGCAAGAGTGAGGGTCCACTTGGCCTCATTCCAAGAAACTCCTCAAGGGGTGCAAGGTCCTGAAGGTGGGGGACCCCAGTCCTGTGAGCTACCTTGGCAATGTCCTCCCTGAGCCCAGCCCTGCGGCTTCCGGGGCACTCGGCCCATGAGGAGGGCGTGTGACTGTGGAGGGGGGAGGGTGACACGTCACAGGTGGGGCAGCTCCCCGCAGAGGGGAGTGGTGGTGTCGGGGTGGGATGGTCATTTGAAGGTGAGGAAAGGTCGCGTCCCTAGGCGGCCATGTCCAGGCCAGCCTGAGCTGGGAAGTGTCTGGAGTTTATGAAGAAGTGTGTAGGTGCAAACATCAGTTCTTCTAAGATAAATAAATGAGCAATTGCCAGCTGAGGTACCACCATGAGTACTTAGGTTAATCAAGCGGTGTCATCCCCGAGGTAATTTAGAGCCTCCATTCATTACCGCACCTTCATCCTCTCTGTGTCACCACCACTAATAGTTCTCTCTCGAAGGCAGAAAATTGCCAAGCAAACTTTGAGTCTTATCCTCACGTCTACCCAACCCGCTCTTGCATCAGAGGCGGAGATGATTTTCCAAGGGGTTGACAGCCAGGGACGCCCGAGGACTGAGCAATCAGAAAGGCCACTGGCCGCTCTCCCCGGTTAGCTTCAGCCAAACGTTAGACTGGGCAGAGGGGAGGTGCGGAGGGACCCCTGCCTTCCCTGTGGCTGGAAGCCCTTAAAAACGATGAATTCTCGTTTTTACAGCAAACTTTGGAAGGAGAACTAAAGTGGACATGCTTCTCCCCATTTCATACCCGGGCAAACTGAGGCAGGAGAGAATGGCAGTCATCTGATTCATTCTTTTTTGTTTGTCTATTATTATTTTTAATTTTTATTTTCTATTGGAGTATAGTTGATTAACAATGTTGTGTTAGTTCCAGGTGTACAGCAAATTTGATTTAGTCATACATATACATGTATCTATTCTTCTTCAAGTTCTGTTCCCATTTAGCTTGTTACAGAATACTGAGCAGAGTTCCCTGTGATCCACTCTTTATGGACCACGGTGGGTTTTGAAAACTCTCAGGCTGGATTCAAACCCTGGCTCAGCCACTCAGGAGCTGTGTGACCTTATGCAAGATCCCAATCTCTCTCCCTTCCTTTTCACTTCTATAAAATGGGGCTGATGACACCTACTTCCCTGGACAGACATGAGAAGACGAAGTAAGAATCCCTGCGCCTGGACAGAACAGACATTTAAAAAGTGGGAGCCAAGTGATGTCAGCAAGATGACGGGATAAGCAGCCCTGGACCCTCCTTCCCCCTGTGACCACACCGACTCACCCACGATTCACAGACCACTTCCTGTTGTAAGAAGTGGGAGTCAGCTACAGACAAGTGGGGTGACTTTGCCTCAGGTCACACTGTGGGTCTGAGTGGGGGACGGGGTCCGAAATCCCAGTCTCAACTCTCCTTCCAGTGGTTTCCATAGCAACAGATCCCAACCTGGTGACGAGTCGGCGGGATTTTGTGACATCCCAGAGTATATAAAATTACCTGAAGGCTATCACAAAATAATCAAATCGTATGCTCTGCTGTGCTTTCTCTTGGCGGGGTTGTCATAAAGATTTGACAACCATGACAAGGTGTCAGTTTGGTTCCTAAGGAGTCAGACATCCCAGGTTCAGCCCGTTGAGACGATTTTTGCCTTTAACTCTGACATGGGGAAAGTTCAAGTCAGATTGAATGATTTGTGCCTAGCGAATTGACCCCCAGATGCTCAAAACCGATTGTCCCAGGTCCTTCGTCCCTAAATGTCCCACGTGTTTCCCCATCACCCAGCGGCTCCAGTCCCTCGCCTCCACCCTCACAAGCTCGCCCCTGTCGTCTGCCCACCAGACCCGAAGAGAGTGGCAAAAACACTAAGGCAGTGCTTCTTCAACTTTAATGGGTGAAAGAAGCACCTGGGAAGCTTGCGGAAATGCTGATTCTGAATCAGTAGGTCCTGGGGGAAACTTACGATGCTGCATTCTTTGTTTGTTTGTTTGTTTTAAAATTTATTTATTTATTTATTTATTTTTGGCTGTGTTGGGTCTTCGTTTCTGTGCGAGGGCTTTCTCCAGTTGCGGCGAGCGGGGGCCACT
This sequence comes from Balaenoptera acutorostrata, assembly GCF_949987535.1. Taxonomy (NCBI): domain Eukaryota; kingdom Metazoa; phylum Chordata; class Mammalia; order Artiodactyla; family Balaenopteridae; genus Balaenoptera; species Balaenoptera acutorostrata. Next base: position 57,960,610 of record NC_080083.1, read on the forward strand.
CTTCATCACGGTGCGCGGGCCTCTCACTATCGCTGCCTCTCTTGTTGCGGAGCACAGGCTCCAGACGCGCAGGCTCAGTAGTTGTGGCTCACGGGCCTAGTTGCTCCGCGGCATGTGGGATCTTCCCAGACCAGGGCTCGAACCCGTGTCCCCTGCATTGGCAGGCAGATTCTCAACCACTGCGCCACCAGGGAAGCCCGATGCTGCATTCTTAACAAGCTCCTGGTTCGATGCTGCTACCGGATGGCATTTTGAATCCAATGCACTCAAGCACTGATTCTCCCGCTCTGGGGTGCACCGGAATCACCTGGAGGACTTGTTCAAACAGGTCCCTGGACTCCGCCCCTAGCGTTTCTGATTCAGTGGGTCTGGGGCAGGGCCTGAGAATTTGCATTTCCAACAAGTACCTGAGCGAAGTTGATGCTCCTGGTCCCAGGACCACACTTTGAGAACCACTGCACTCAAGGGTGGATGTGGCCAGGTGATGCAGAAAGCCTCCCCATCCTAGCTCCCTAACCTGTTACCCCTGTGCACAGACCAGGTACCCCTCCGTGGGGCCCCCAGTTCCTTCCCCACATCTCTCCCTGGATGAGGCTTCCTCGGTGAGACCATCTCCAACTGCAGGGCACAACCATCCCTCTGTCGCTGCGTCATGTGCGTACAGAGAGCTAGAAGGAGAGAGCCTAATTTTGCAAAATCTGCACAAAAATCCGCTGAATTTATGTTTCCCCAGCAAGAGAAACATTGCCAAGTGGAAATAAGATGCAGGATTCCTGGGCACTTCTATTACCTCTTCATGTCACTGGCAGTGACTGATGGCGAAAAGTAAGATTGCAAACGGAATCGCTTTCGCTTTGCCCAGAACAAACTCCGCCTGGCGACGGAGCCTCCTGCAAATCTGTGGTTCTCCCAAGTGTCACCGACAGCTGCTGTGACGGGACCAGCCAGGAGAGCTGCCAACGTGGCAGACAGAGCCTTCACCCAGCCCAGGCCTGGGGGCCGTCCTTCACCTAAAAGCAGGGGCCCCTGCAGGCAAAAGGGAATCCGGTTTGATTTAATACAGTTCATTTTTCTTCCTCATTTTATTTATTTATTTATGTAAAACAATAAATTTATTTATTTTATTTATTTATTTTTGATTGTGTTGGGTCTTCCTTGCTGCGCGTGGGCTTTCTCTAGTTGCAGCGAGCGGGAGCTACTCTTCAGTGTGGTGCGCGGGCTTCTCATTGTGGTGGCTTCTCTTGTTGCGGAATGCAGGCTCTAGGCATGCGGGTTTCAGTAGTTGTGGCACACGGGCTCAGTAGTTGTGGCGCACGGGCTCTAGAGCGCAGGCTCAGTAGTTGTGGCGCACGGGCTTAGTTGCTCCGTGGCATGTGGGATCTTCCCGGACCAGGGCTGGAACCTGTGTCCCCTGCATTGGCAGGCGGATTCTCAACCACTGCGCCATCAGGGAAGCCCTCTCCCTCGTTTTAATCAGAGAGTAATAATAACAATAAACTCACCTTTATATAGTGTCTTTCATTGCCACTGTATCACCGAACAATTTACAGATTTAATAATAGAGTTTCAGAAATAAATAATGGGGAATAATAATAGGAAGGATAAATAACATATTTATGGAATTGTATTGTGGTTTATGGTGGTAAACAATTCCTCAGACAGCCAGCAGTAGGAAATGAAGGGGTTTGAAAAGGAGAAGGGAAAAGAAAAGAGAGATGCTGTCAGGTAAGATGTGAGCTGAGCCGGGGGGTTCGGGGTGCAGAAAGAAGGATGGGGAGTGGGCTGCCGAGGGGGGTCCTGGGACGGGGCTTTCCCACCAAGGGGCGGGGCTGGCGTAGGTTAGATTCTCTGGAAATAAACACTGAGGGGGGAGGTACATGATGTTGATTAGGGATCAACCCTGTGTAGGGAGGGGAGGAAACAGAGTGGAGCAGAGGTAGAAGATGGGCCCACGTGGCCAGGCCTTTAGACCCCATGTGGTTGGTCACTGGATGCAGGGCTGCCCCAGAAGGTGGTGGCCCCAAGGCATCAGCTCTCTGCCACTGAGGCTGAGGCTGCCTGCACGTCCTGCTCCAAGCCTTCCGTGGTGGGGCATCTTTGTGTCCCCACAGCTACAGCCAGTGGATGTGTCCTGAAATCCGGCCTTGGAAGGAGGTCCTTGAAAAGAAGGGAAAGTTGAGCGGAAATTTCTCTCAACAGATTGACTACTCCTCCCTGGGCCTCTAGCTGGTGTTGGGCCGGAGGGCTCAGCAGTGTCAGAGGCGCAAGGGGAGGGGACGGGAACAAGGGACAGGCACCTGGCCCAAGAGACAGGACCTCCCTCTTGCTCCGTCCCCCTTGGCCAGGGTACTGACTGGAGAATTAATCTGTGATAATATCAGCAGGCTGCATTTCTCACCTGATTGTTTGTTGCCTGGCAATATTCTAAGGGCCTTATATATGGAGTTGACCCTTGAACAACGCAGGGGTTAGGGTGCCAACCCCCATGCCATCAAAAATCCACGCCCTGCTATTTCTGCCTCAAAAACAAAGGAATTGATAAATGACTCACCCAAGGGCAGGAAGCTGAAAGAGTTTGGGTAGAATCAGGACTCAGACCCTAGTTCTTTTGCTTTCACATATTGTGATCTCTAATCGGACACAAACGTCACCAAATTTAAACATCTGTAAAATGAAAATACAGATACTATAGTTATTGAAAAAATAATCTGTGTATCGGTGGACCCACCTAATTCAAACCCGTGCTGTTCAAGGGTCGACTGGATTGCCTTTTTTGCAGGTGAGAAAATGGCAACTTGGAGGCTGAATAACTTGCCTGGGGACAGCGGGTGAGGGGTGGCCAGTTCTGCACTTGATCCCAGCCCTACATGAAATCCATGTCCCCCTGCAGGCTAAAGACAAACTGAAGCCCATGTCAAGTGCTCAGGGTCAGTAAGTGCAGCTCTGGCCTTCCTGGACCGGTTTCTAGGGGCCGCAGACCTCCGAGAGATGCCAGCCCCTATCTGCAGATGAAGCGCCGGGCTCAGCCGCTGATGGCATCAGCCGCTGGGGCAGGTCGGCTGCCGAGGCTGTGTCTGCTCTTGCGTCACCCTGCAGTGCCATGTTCTGGCCAAATGACCCCATACGGGGAGACCTGCTTCAGCCGTGTGCCCTGCTTTGGCCCGGCTCACCACCCGGCAGGTGGCTACCTGGAGTTGTTTCGGCCCCTCGGAAGCTCCCGCCGCAGTGGCTCATGTTCCCCTCAGAAAAATTTAAACCCAGGTAGGCTTGTAAACAAGTGGTGCTCACCTGGCTGGCGCCTTACATGGGCTTTAAATTTATTAGTCCTTTTATTGTCTCGTAGGAGGTGAACGGGTAACTCACGGAGTGCACGCCCATCCCCCCTAGAGCATCCCCAGTGTCTGGCTGCCAAGCAGATGTAACTCTAGACTCAGCTGGTGGGGGAGGGGGGCAAGCGGGGAAGAGCTGCATGCTGGGTGGTCTCCCCCTCCCAGACCTCAGTCACCACCGATTCATTCGATGCACGTTTCTTGAGCACCTACTATGGGCCAGCTGCTGTACAGCGCCCTCTGGATGCAGCCTTGGACGAGCAGACAGAAGCCTTCCCCTTCAAGTAATTCTAGAACTAACTCTGTATTTATAATCGTGCCAAGAGGGTCAGGAATCCAGGTAGATGCGTGCACTGCTGACCTTGACAGAGCGGCAGTGTCCGCGTCTACAGTGGCAGGGATCACTCGCGTTCACTGGTTCAGGAGCTTTCAGCCCCACCTAGGAAAACAGAGTAGATATCACAGCCCAGGTCCCCACTCTCACCTTCCTACCAACGCTGCTCTGTGACTGTGTGGCGGTGGCATTTGTCACCATTTCCTCCCTGGCAGGTTGTGCCAGGATCTCCCCCCTGGGAGTACTGGAGTCAGACAACCGATTTGCACGTTATTCTTTTTAAAATGCAAAGCTTTTCTCGCCGCTTCCGTCCCCGGGAGGTGGAGGCTCCCTGGTGGGGACCAAGGCCACCGACGTGGGGGCTCTAGTCCACTCCCAGGGTCTGGGGAGCTCGGAGTGGCGGCTCCCCATATTGGCATTTCCTGGTTGGTCAGTCAGGCCCCCTGGGGGACAGGGTGTAGGTGTCCCCAACCTCAATGAGCATAAACTGCACCTCGGGAGAGAGAGCAGGTGAGCCTGGAGTCAGAGCCGGAGGGAACCCTTCAAGGAGGCAGGTCCCTACGATGTCCAGCGTGGGGAGGCTTCGCCCGACTGCCGCTCGAGGTTGGGGGGACACCCGCCTGAGTGCACGCAGCCCCCTCCAGGCTGGATGGTCTCCTTGTCGAGCCCCTGCTCATCAGAAGCCCAACAGCCGCACTAACGTGGCTCTCGAGGCCCCATGGATATGGCTCCAACTGAAATGTCACCACCTGCGTGAACTCAGGGCAAAGGGTGCAGCCTCATTCTCCATTTCCTCATCTGTGAAATGGGGGCAATCAAGTCCATCAGGCTCTGGGGAGACTTACAAGGTTGACGAGCCATCCTCGAGGCTCAGGCTGAACCCCAGGAGCCCCTGTCTCTCACCCACCCTCTCGGCTGAGCTCATGGACCCAGGTGGGGATCAGAGTGGCCAGCTTATCAACTGAGGCCCAATGACCTTAAAGCAGGTGGATGAACTCCCACCCACGGGCTACCCTGCTGCTGTCTGTTTTTGTAAATAACATTTTAGTGGAACATACCCACTCATTTTCCCATTGTCTGTGGCTGCTTTCGCGCTCCAATGGCTGAGGTGAGTCATTGCCACCGAGACTGTTTGGGGCACAAAGCTGAAAGTTTTACTCTCTGGACCTTGACAGGGAATACTTGCAGAACCCCTGCCCTAGAGCCCAGGGCTCCTGAGAAAGCTGGCCCGGAGGATGTTCCCAGGGCCAAGGTTAGGGCTGCCTACTCAAAGTCCAGACCTTAGGTCCTGCCTGGGGGAGACCTTGGCTGGTCAAGCAGTGTTGCTGCCTGCCTGGCAGACCCCACCGTGGGTGGAGAGAGAGCTGACACCAGGAGGTAGAGAGTGGTGGCCTCCAGCTGGTCGAGGGAAGCCAGGCCCTGGCCCGGCCCCAAGCGTGGTGACCAGGCAGGGACAGGAAAGCAAGCCAGGGCCTGCCCTTCCCATCAGGCTCTTGGTGGGAGGTGCCAGGGCGCGGACGGAGCACAGGTCCTGGTGGGGGACACGGCCCCGCTGATGTCAGGTGCCTTCCAATCAGATCTTTAGGGAGAAGTGAAAATTGTTTCCCCAACACACTCCCGTTGGGAGGTCCTGGCGGGTTCTCATCTTTAGACCAAGGTGGAAACTTAATGGTAGCCGGAGAAGAATCCATGTGCCTGAAACACTATAAGTGCTCAAGAATGCCAGCTCTTACTATTGTTAACTGTTATAATTATAAATCCAAATGTCTCCTTGCTAATTCGGCTTACTGATCCTCATATAATCTTCTAACAATTTAGAATAAATCTACTCCCTTTGCAGTAGGAAGACTTTAAAAAAGATGTGAAGATCTTTGCCTCCCATCACTAACAGGCAGGTGGCAGCTCACCCCACCTGAGTTCTAGCAGTTTCCATCAGACGGAGTCACCTCCCTATAAATGATCTGTTTCATTGTCTCAGAGTTGGGCAGACCTACGATTGAAATGGATAAATCAATCTCAAGTATATGCAACCTTTCATTAGAACAACCTGTTCGCAGAACTTTCTGGATACATTGAAACTTACGGCACCCCGTAGAGAGCTTGAGTTCTCGGCAGATCCTCACCACTCAGAGTGAAAAAGGAAGCAGGCCAAAGTAGGCATCGGAGGTTTAATTCGGCTCTTGCCTCTTTCTACCTGTAATTATACACTGACTCATAGAACCTGAGGAAGCCACTTACCTGTGTGCAGCTCAGACATGAAATGGAAATAATACCACCTACCCGTGGGATTACAGGGAAACATCTGTTCACGACTGCCGGCCTCCTGACACGTGTAGTGGCGGTGTTGGAAGCGGCCGCGTCTGGGTTTGCCGGCCCACGCCTCTCTGCAGTGCAGCCCGTGTATTGCTTTATGTGTACCTTTGATAAATGGCTGCACTTTTATATTCTAATTGGTAATAGAAACAGCACCTCAGAGGCCCAGGAGAAGTCCCGAGTCCCAGATCAAACAGAAGATGAAAGGGTTTCCAATGAGAGGGGAAGATGGTTACAAGGGAAAAAAAAAAAAATGCAAGAAGCAGTTGGGAGAATTCTCAGAAAGTGGGGATCTGGGGAAAGCTCGTTCTTGAAGACAGGAGGTTGGGCTCCCCGGGCCTAGAAAGCAGACAAAACAGCTGCATCCTCGGGGGTCAGGTGAAGGGTGCGGGATCCCAGGAGGGGAATTTCTCAAGTGGGAAACCAGCCTTCTTGAATATCCAGAGAGAAGGCAGGGATGAGGCCAGACACAGGTGATGTCCAGCCCGGGAGGTCAGCATGTAACACACTCCATAAGCTTGACCAAACTGGTCCAGACGCACACTGAACCCACCCAGTTCCCCTGGGTTTCTTAACACCTGGGACTCATCCTCATCCCCCTCCTCCCACCCCAGCCCCACCACCGTCCCGGAAAGCAGCACCTGTGCCCAGGCAGAGGGCAGATAGCACAGTGTGGTTGGTCGCTGTCCTGCACAATTGTCACCAGAACACACCGCTGAGTCCCCTGGGGTCTTTAAGTTGCGTGTGCAGATTCCAAGTCAGTACATGGTGGTGGGCTAGGACTCTGCCCATCTAACAAGCTTCTACGTAACGCTGGGTGTCATGGCCACCTTGAGGGGTGAGGGGCAGTGGGGAGCAGGGCTGCTAGGAGGATGCTTTTTGGAGTCAGTCAAGGGTTCAAGTCCTGGGTATGCTGCTTACTTACTGGCTCTGTGACCTTGAGCGAGTTACGTAACCTCTCTGGGCCGAGGTTTAGTCCCCATTAGTCAAATGGGGATCACATAGCATCACAGGATGGCCGGGAAGTTTCAGTGACGTAAGCACATGGAGCTCAGAGGCTGGGATGTAATAAACTCTCAGTACCTAAGAGGGTTTAAGTTATTACCAATAATACATTATATCAACGTCAAAGCTTATTAGGAAGATCAGGGCAAGCGGGAAGAAGTGCAGTCTCAAGGTTACTGCCACAGGAGGTCACCGCAAGCTCTGAGAAGTGACCCCAAAGGCTCTGCTCTCCCTATAGCTTCGGTGTCAGGGAGGATTGGATCTCAGGGAGATGGCACAGACCAGCCTCACCCCCTGGCGCCTGTTGGCCACGGGCCGGTCACAGAAAGATGCCTGGTCCAGAGCAAAGCCTGCGGGCAGGGGCGCTGGGCGGGGCGGAGGATGACCGTGACCAGCTCCCGCCCACCACATCCCTGCTTATAAGGTGGATTTCCAGGGACTAAGTAAGAGATCAGGCCTTCAAGAAGCAGTGGAAATTTATCTCATGCATTTCTTTCTTTACTAGCTACCAACTGCGTAAATCACACAACTGCTGGGGCAGCCTGAGCTGAGCGGCATCATCACGGTTAGTACATGAGACCACGCCCCCCTCCCAGCCCGCCCCGCCCCGCCCCGCCCCGCCCCGCCTCGAGGTGAACATCCTGCCCAAGTCAATCCCCAGCCCTGCCCGGACTCACCTAGCACCACATCATTTGGTACACGCGTGCGCCCGTGTGCGCATGCGTGGTAGGGGAGGACCCCGGCAGATAGTGAACGCGCTAATTTGAGGACCGGCTGCAGATGGGAAAAGCCAGGTGACTCCACCTAGAGGGTGTCAGGCTGGGCACCTGGCTCTCCGTCAAGAGCGGGATTTCCCAAGCCGGCCCCATCGGCATTTCGGGCGGGATCGTCCTGTGCGGCGGAGGCTGCCCCCGGGCGTTGTAGGAAGTCTAGAGCATCCCTGGCTTCCACCTCCGGGTGCCAGGAGCACCCTCCCTGAGTCATGACAACCACAACTGTCTCCAGACGCTGCCAGTTGTCCCCTGGGGGCTGTCACCTCACTTGAGAACCACTGCTGTAGAGTCTTGAGACATCTTCTCATTGGACCCAGATACCTCCGAAGGAAACGGAGTGGGGGGGCGAGGGTCCGTGAACTTGGCCACGGGCGAGGGGTTAAATGGACAGATGAGCTCCATGTCCTCTCTGCAAGCTCCCGGGAGGCCGGGCCTGACAGCATCTCTGAAGGCTTCCGGGCTGAGGGCTCGGCGCTCGGCTGTCTGCTCGTCGGTTTCCCGGCCTCTGCTGGCTCTGGTTGGAGAGAGGAGCCGGGGCAGGGGGGGAGTCGTGCAGGAGGCTGAGGAACAGGGGGGCCCCGAGGGGAGGAACGGGCCCGACAGGCAGCAGCCTCCACCCCGCCCGCAGCGCGCGCATCTCCAGGGGCCCTGAGGTTCCCGGGAAGAACATCTTGTGAAAGGGCAGGGCTGGAGCCGGTGCCGGGAGTTCTTGCTGGAGAAGCTGCGGGCTGCAGAGGCTGAGTGGGGGAAGAGAACGTTATCACAGAAACCTGATTTTTCTACACACTCTATCAGCTCCCCATCTGTTTCTTGATTAAATGTATTTCTGTGCTCCCTCCCCACATGGCCGCTGCCAGGACGTCTCCAGAGCCCTGATTACATCTGTGGAGAGAGGCTCAAACCTCACAGATGAGCGGGCTATCGATCTGTCTGGCAGCTGTCGTTTGTTTTAAAATCTGGGGGAGGGTGGGAAGCAGAAGCAGAGCCAGCCGGGGTGAGGGTCTCGGGGGGGGGCGTGCTCTTACCCCAAAGGGAAGGCCCCCCATCCTCTTTCTCACCTTGACAAGCCAGGGCCCACCACTTAGGTTGTTATCAATACTGATTCCTAGGTCTGTGACCTTGGACGAGCCTCTGCCCCTTCTTGGCCTCCATTTCCTTCTCTGTGTCATGCGGGTGTCAGAGCAGGTGATTTTAGAGTCCCTTCCAGAAGCAACAGTTCACGGCTTGTGATTCCAAGCCTGGTGCACGGACCAGCACGCCAGGCATCCCCAGGGAGCTTGTTAGGAATGCAGGCTCTCAGGCCCAGCCCAGGCCTGGTGAATCAGAGTCTGCCTTTTAACAAGACCCTCAGGGGCTCCACGGGCACATTGAAGTGTGCGAAGCGTGCTTCAGCAGCTTGGGTTACTTCAGAAATGAACATGTATAAGAACTCTCTCATGGGGAATGATTCACTACCTTCTCTGGCCTCAGAAAACTTTCGTAGAAACATTCTTCCTGCTCAAGAACCTTAACCTTGAAAAGGAATTGGCTCTGAAGTCCCAGCCAGTTCCTGTGGATTGAGCCCCAAGATGCCAATGTTCGTTTAATCAACCATTTAATAAAAGCCTGGGGATAAAAAGACAAGCAGGACCCACTTCCAGCCCTCGGGGAAATTACTCTCCAGTAGGAATAGGTAGACCCCCGCTCCGGGTTAAAAAGATCCCCGAGAGAAAAGCTAACCCCCTGTGATAATTACCAGGCATCTTACTCTCTCATTGGAGTCTGAGCAAATCCCCAAGAGCACCCCCAGCCTCTATGACTGTCTGCATTAGTTCCCCAGGGCTGCTGTAATAAAGTACCAGAAACTTGGGGGCTAAAAACAACAGGAATTTGACTCTCTTTTTGTTCTGGGGAAAAGACGTTGACAGGGCCGTGCTCCCTCGGGAAGCTCTAGGGAAGATTCCCTCCTGGCCTCGTCCAGCTTCTGGCGGCTCCTGACATTCCTTGGCTTGTGGTCGCATCATTCCAATCGCTGCCTTGTCTTCATATCCGCCTCCTCTTCTCTGTGGATGTCAAAGCTCCGTCTGCCTTTTTCTTATAAGGACAGTTGCAGTGGCACGTAGGGTACACCCCCAGATAATCCAAGATAATCCTGCCTCAAAATCTTCAACTTAACCACATCTGCAAAGGCTTTTTTTCCAAATAAGATCACATTGGCAGGTCCCAATTTGGCGTGGCTATTTTGGGGGGCTTTTTTTTTCAGCCTACCACACGCTCCAATCAAGATATGACCTCCTTGTGGGATCCTGGAGGGTCCCTCTGCATGGCTGAGCCTCAGTTTCCTCCGCTGCAAATTGGTACAGTAATTCCTCTAGAGGGGGCTGTGTGCTTGAGTGTGCATTGGCATTCCCTGGAGGACTTGTTAAACATAGCCGCTGGGCACCATCCCAAGTCTTTCATTCAGTGGGTCTGGGAGAAGTCTTAAGAATTTGCATTTCTAACAAGTTCCCAGGTGATGCCGTGAACCACTGGATTAACAAAGTGGTGATTAATCAAGTCCCCACCAAAACAAGTACTGAAGAAATCAGTGTCGGTGAACAACCAACAGAAATGACACCCACCAGGGCCACTTGGTAAATTGGGAAGACAGTGAGCGGAAGGGCTCCTCTCCCAGGAGAAGGGGAGCCCCTTAGGGGCAGGGCTGTGTCTATGCATCTCCATCCATAGTTTGCTGCTTGTGGGTCAACACTACATCTGGTCATCAGCCATGAGCCAGGCACTGTGCTGGGCGGGGCCTTGCCAATATCAGCCCTCGCCTGTCAAGGGCTTACCACGTGGCACTTAGATGCAAGTTAATGCAAACATGCATGGACCGAATGTATAGGAAGGTATAGAAATCATACGGAGGAGCGAGTGGTGATCCCTTCCAAAGGAGGCCCCAAGGACGTGGCGATGCCCACAGGGTTTTGGGAGGGAAGTAAATCTGGCAGAAGCTCTGGAGAGAGTGGGTGCTCCAGGCAGATGGAAGAGCTGGTTTGGTAGTAGGAGACATCAGTGTGGCTCAGTCACCATATCCAAGGCTGGCGAGTATGTGTGGAAGATGCGCTGGGGACCTCAGCTGTACCAGGAGGAGGAGAGCTTTTCCAGCCTTACTGGGAGCGAGGATCTGTGTCCTGCAGGCACCGTGGGGACAGTCCAGGACTTTCTTCAGGAGGGTGACTTGTTTTGCTTCCCCAAGATTGCCCTGTGCCAGTGTGGGGGGTGGATGGGATGAGGAAGAGACTGGACACAGGAAGATCATTCAGGCAGCTGGTAAAACAATTCCGGCAACAGATGACGAGGGTCTAGACTAAAGCACACGCTGTGCGCTCGTCTGGCTTGATGGATGAAGGTGTGAGTGAGCAAAACAGCAAATCATCAGCTGAGCCAGCTTTACTGTGTCTTGGAAGACGTAGATTCGGAGGCCAGTGCCAGGGATGCCCTGGTGTCCTTGGGCAATTTACACGGGAGCAGTGGCTCTGCCTTCTCAGGGGGGGATGTCCGAACTTCCTGGGCACCTCTGCGCTTCCGCCCTCCTCCCGGGGAGAAGTCACATCCTCTGTAATTACGTAGCCTGAGTTCTGCCTAGCATGCCCCAAATGTTAAACTAGTTAATTTCTGTGGGGATTTTTCTTTAAGCCAGCATGACACAGGCTTTAAATCAATTTGAAATCCATTGTCTACAGATCCACACAGAGAGGGTCTGTGGAGGACGGGCAGGCACAATTATTCTCATCAGTCAGTGGGGACAGGAGAGGCTGTGATGGGTTTGGGCTGTGGTGGGGAGACTCAGGTTTCCGTTATGGGGGAGAGTTCAGAGGCCCGAGGCCACACCAGGAAGGCACAATGCTGAGTGCACGAGGACACTGCCTAGAATGCAGGGAAGGGGCCCCCAGAGTGGGGTTGAGCGACAGATGGAAAGTTGTTTCAAAGGGCTGGGTAAGGTCTGGGGACGCTGAGGTCCCCACCACGTTCAGAGACTTTGGCCCTGGCTCTCACTGTCACTTTCCCTAGGATTCTCTTCATGAAATACATCAAGTTGATAAAGTAGGGAAGAAAGGGGCAGGGTCTGGTTGGGGCGGTGGCAGTGGTGGTGGGCAGAGGGAAGGTCAAAGGGACTCACTAGTAGCCATTTGCAGCCTGCTTTGGCACTCAAGATCACCGAGAGCATTTGTGAACAAAATCAATCTTGCCCCCGGTACAAGGAGACAAGACAAATTCACCGGCTCCATCTTCCCGTCCAAATGGCTCTCTTCTCCTTCAGAATATTGCTCTGTAATAGAGCCCATCCTGCCATCCTCCCACCCCAGGGAGGTTTCCAATTTGTCTGCCTTAAAGTGAAGGACTTGGGACATTGCTAGTAGGGCGCTGACCTTGGCCAGACCAGCAGGTCAGCTGGGGAGGGGGTAAGGGGAAAAGCTTCGATGAGCAGCCCACTTTATATATCTGGGGTAGCCTGCCACTGTGGGCAGTGTCGCAAGATACAGCTCTGCTCGATCCACTCCTCAGCCCAAAAATGGGACCCTCCTGGCCCCCCCCGCCACCCCCTCCCCTGCCTCCCCGCTTCTCCCTGATAACCAAGGTCAGTCAGATGACCTGGCTTGGCCAAACCCAACATCCAGAGCCCAGTCAGGTGACCTGGCTTAGCCAATCTTGACAGTGAGGGTCCAGTCAGGTGACTTGGCTTGACAAATCCCAACCACTGGGGCTCAGTCAAGTGATGCAGCTTGGCCAATCCCAACAGCCAGGGCCCAGTCAGGTGACTTGGCTTGACAAATCCCAACAGCTGGGGCTCAGTCAGGTGACGCAGCTTGGCCAATCCCAACAGCCAGGGCCCAGTCAGGTGACCTGGCTTGGCCAATCATACACTCCGCTTTGACTTTGGAGTATGTAGTGAAAGACACAGGGACAGTTAGAATTTGTTTGGTGTGGCCTCTTGGGGAGGAGCCATGACCAGTGACCACAGTGACAAAAGTGTCACAACCAACCAGATCCTGCTGCCCAGCTTCCAGGACCCCCTTGCTCCTCACTTCCTAGGTACCTCTTCATCCTCTCAGTGATGCTGTGCACCCCAATACCCTTCCAGAACATTCCCCGAGTCTAGGTTTCTGTTGCTTGCAACCAGAACCCTGATGGATTCGGAGGGATGTTCTCCAAAGTCTGTGAAAGGTAGAAAAAATATGTCCACGTGGAGGGTGGAATGAAGTGTCCTTCACCTGCACAGAGGCTGGAAGGCGGTGCTGAACTTCCCTCTGCTCCTTCCTGCATTTCCTGCTGCTTTGATTCCTTCCTGGAGGGCGGATAGCAGAGAGCTGACTTTGGTTCTCCTTTTTCCCCCTAAAGAACATGAAGCTCTTTTATGCCCAGTTCTTTTTTTTTTTAATCATTATTTATTTATTTATTTATGGCGGTGTTGGATCTTCGTTTCTGTGCGAGGGCTTTCTCTAGTTGCGGCGAGCGGGGGCCACTCTTCATCGCGGTGCGCGGGCCTCTCACCATCGCGGCCTCTCTTGTTGCGGAGCACGGGCTCCAGACGCGCAGGCTCAGTAGTTGTGGCTCACGGGCCTAGTTGCTCCACGGCATGTGGGATCTTCCCAGACCAGGGCTCAAACGCGTGTCCCCTGCATTGGCAGGCAGACTCTCAACCACTGCGCCACCAGGGAAGCCCTATGCCCAGTTCTTGCTTGCGGTCATGATGCCACCGGTATAGGAAGGGAAAGCTAAGGATCCAGACTGCCGCCACAGCAACTCAGAGGAGGCACTAAGGCCAGAAACAGAACGTTTCCTCCCCACCCGCGGGCAGCAGCCTGGCCTTATTTGTGGCAGGGGTGGCCTCAGAGAGGTCGCTGGGGATGAATCATAACACCTCGCCTGTCCAGGGCTCTCTGCCAGGTATGATTCCAAGCACTTTCCATAAATGAATTTATTTCATCTCCTCCTCAGGTCCATGCAGCAGGTGGTGCTGCTGTCCCCATGTTAGAGATGAGAAAACTGAGGCATAAAGAGGTTAACACAGGGTAACTGGGGGGGTATGTGGCAGGATTTTGAGCAGCGGTCTCCGGAGTTTGGGAGCTGGCAGGAAAGCCGAGGAGGAAGGACAGGGAGGAGGGGGCCTCGTGAACCTTGTGGGACAGCACATCTTGGTGTGGGTACTGGGGGAGGTGGGGGGGGGGGGTCTTCCCGGCTTCTCCATTGACCCTCCTCAGACCACAGTGGGTCACACCAGGTCCGCGGGGCGCCTCCCCGCTGGCCACAGCCCAGCACCCCTTGACTGATTTGACAAGTTTAACTAATGACTTATCAGCATCTAATTTGGAAGTGGCCGTGCGGTTGGTACTGTCATCGCCTGTTAGCAAGAGCAGTAACAGGCTTTCTGTTCCAGGCCTGTGTTGTTTACTTAACTGACTTACACATGGCTCTCGACCTGGGGCAGGGAGGGGGCCCGGGGTCATGAATCCCAGGCAGCTGGTCCTTTGAGGTCAGCCTCCCCACCTCCCCACCCCTACCCCGGCCTAATTCAGGGTCACGTACGCTCTCCCCAGAAGGGCGTTCAGGTGTGTGCCTGGGACCATCTGCACTGAATTTTAGGGAGGAAGGGGGACTGAGTCCGCGTCTGAGAGCCCTCAGGGGTCACCAGGGGTCAAGCAGAGCAGACAAAGAAGCAGATGTCAGATGGAGTCTTGAAATCCAGAGGAAGTGGCCTGTGCCTCTTTTACACCCAAGGGAGGCCACGGCCTTGCCCTCATGGCTCCATCTGGCTCTGGACTCCTGTTTCAGTGGGTCTGACTTCACTTCCGGACTGAAGACCCACCTACGTCCCGTGCACGCCGTCCCGGACCAGGCAGGTCCTTTCTGAATCTCCATCAAATAAAACAAAGCCACCCTTCCTCCCCCACCTTCAGATTTTCAAAGCCATTGGGGTTTTGCAGAGAAATTGAGCAGCGCTGCAAACAGCTCTGCAACTTCCTGGTCACAGAGTTCTTGGGCCAACACGACAGTGTCGCTCTCCATCAGTCATTTTGTCCCCGGTGGTGCTCAGGCCTCCTCTCTCTGTCTTGCTGGCTCTTTTTCTTTTTCTCCTTCCCATCTCTTCCTAGCCTCCATCCCTCTGACCTCAAAAGCGCTACATTTTCCTCTGTGACCATGATTTCATTTGACCTCATTACAGCTCCGCAAGGTGGCTGCCGTTCACCGCCCCGTCCGCAAAGTCTAGGCTCAGAGGATCCGAGGGACCTGCCCGGGGCTCGCTGCTGCAGAGCTGCAGAGACCAAAGGCGCTCCGGCTGGATTCCGAAGCGCGTTTTGCAGGAGACAGGACTGGGGGGACGGCAGCTGCGAGGCTTGCTCGGGAGGTGCAGGTGGCAGCTGGGTCCTGGGAGCAGATCTCTGTGGGGTTGGCGGGGCGGGGGGGCTCCCGCGACCAGAGAGGAGGCATCTGCCAGAAGGACAATCAAACTGCAGCCAATGGCTGTGAGGAAGGTCAGAGGTCAGAGATCAGAAGAGAGAGGCCAAGGGGAGCACGGAGCATGGAAGGCTGCCAGAGGCTGGCAGGGAGGAGGGGGCAGCAGGGAGGGAGAGCGGGGGGGTGGCCAGGCTGGGCTTGGGAGGCCCGTTCCTAGAATACCAAGTGCTCTCGATGTGCTGCCCTCAATCCTGTAGCTTTGCTCCGGCCACATGGCCCCGGACATGGACCCACAGGCTCCCTGGGGCCCCGGTGATCTGCAAAACTAACAAACCCGGCACCCAGCTGCCCCCAGCTTGGCCACACAGCCCGCTGCATCCAGGCCCTGCGCTTCTGCACCTCACTGGCTTGGCTCCCCGGGCAGCGTCAGGGGAAAGCCTTCCAGATTCATCTTGCTCACGTTTCGCTCCAGCCTCTCCCGGCAACGCGACTGGCAAATGAAAAACCCAAGGATCAATGCCAGAAAAACGACTGTCTCGTCTCACCCTCCCCAGAGAAGAGGCTTTCAACTCACCCACCTTGGGTGTGAGGAGGGAGACGGAGTGGGGGCAGAGGGCTCTGATTCCTTAAATTCTGACTTCTCTTGGGGCACGAGTCCTATAGCTCGGGGCCGACTCACGTATTTATCTGTCACCAGCCACTGAGGTGGCCACGAAATATTGAAGTGGCCACTGGGGTGTAAGGGCGGACAATAAAACCTGCCCCCGGCCAGGGATTTGGGGCTCACTCCCAGCACCTCCAGCATTAATGCGCCTCTGTGTTAAAGCAGTTCATCGGATGCCATGTGGACCGCCCGCGTTGGGATGAATGCCCGGGCCCCGTGCAGCTTTTTCTCTCCGGCTTGTGAATATACATTAGGGCTGCGTTCTCGCCACAACTGGAGTTAAAGAGCTGCCGACACCTCCTTGAAGGCTTGGAGGAAAGCATTTAGCTCAGAAACAATTTGGCTCCCAGGCCCAACTCTGCACAGTGGATTTTCTCCTTCTCCTTTGCTCGTTGGTATAATTAAGGTGGTGGGGAAAGAATCCAGGGAGAAAACGGAGATTGTGGCAGCTAGAAACGCAGACTCCGAGTCACCAAGACTTCGGTTTGCATCAGAGCTCCACCAAAAGCTCTGTGACCTGGGCAAAATTACACAACCTCTCTGAACCTCAGTTTTGTGGCAATTAAAGCTGCCTTCCTCAAAGGCCTGTGGAGGGCGGATGGGGTTAAGGAGATCACGCGGGTAGAATGCTGACTGCCTGGGCCAGTGTTGGTTACATCCATCAGTGTTCTGGGTACAACACTGATGATTCTGGCTGGCTTAAGTGGCAAAGAAATTGGGTGAGAGGATGCAGGGAGGGCTAGGCTTTGTGATAAAGCAGCCAGAACCACGGCCAAAGTCACACCCCAGGACTGGTCCAGTGAGGACCCTCCACCTCCACGGAGTACCAGGGGCCTCGGGGCGTGGGCCTTGGATTCAGGGCAGCGCTGAAGCCACCACACGATGCTGTCCCCTGGGAACTGGATGGTGACCGCGCCACCACCACTTCACGTTCTCCACGCGTCCTGCTTGTCTGCATGGCCGACTCCAGATGCGAAGTCCCGGAAGGGTGCATCTGATCGCCAAGCCTGGTCGTGGGCAAGGCAGGCCGGCGAGCGAGTTACTGGCGTGTTTACATTCTATACTGGGGACGTTTTCCAGACACAGGGAGGGGATTAGGATCCTGGGTGGTCCCACGTAGCCACGACCTCGATGTTCTGTTGTCACTGGAGGTGGGCAGACCCAAGGCTATTTTCACCTGGCGTTTGTGTCCCGGGCCAACTCTGATCGGTCCAGCCTGTTAAGTCACCACGGTCAGACCTCCAGCTGCTCTTTCCTGACACACATCTCCAGGGCAGGCCTCCGCCAGTGGCGTCCCATTGACGGGGACAGTGCTGATGTCCTCGAGGAAGCTGAGCCCTTTGGTGCTCGTGAGGCAAAGTACACAATCCCACTGTATTAGGTACGATTCTCAGAGAAGCAGAACCAACAGGATGTGTGTGTGTGTGTGTGCGCACACGCAAAGAGATTTATTATAAGGAATTGGCTCCCACGATTATGGAGACCGAGAAGTCCTGAGATTGGCAGTCGGCAAACTGGAGATGAGGCAAACCCATGATGTGCTTGCAGCCCAAGTCCTAAGGCCTGAGAACCAGGAGACCCAGTGGTGTGAGTTCTGGCCCAAAGCCAGCAGGCTCCAGACCCCGGAAGAGCCAGCGTTTCAGGTGAGTCTGAGGCAGGAGGAGTTCCCTCTGACTCAGCCCTATTTAGATCTTCAAGGGCTTGGGTGAGGCCCACCCACATTAGGGCGGGTCATCCGCTTTGCTCAGTCTACTGACTCAAACGTTAATCCCATCCAGAAAACTCTTACACGCTCACCCGGAATAATGTTTGACCAATAGTACAGGTACCCCATGGCCTAGTCAAATTGAAACAAAACTAAGCATCACACCCACCTGGGGAAAAGTACCCAAGGCCTAAGCAGAGGGAAGCAAGGAGGAGGGGGAGATGCCAATTTCCAAGATCCCGTTCCAAGGTCAACTTCAAGGGTGGTTGTGAGCCCTCTGGATCCAGCCCGCCTGAGTTCAGACCCCGTCCCTGAGATGACTTAGGCGCCTGCAGGCGAGGGAGGTGAGCTCTCTGTGTGTCCATTTCCGCGTCCGTAAGGCAGGGATAATACCACCACCTTCCTCGTGGCTTTGCGGACAGAGGGATTAATATCTGTAAAATGCTCACAACAATGCTGGGCAAACAGTAGGCACACAGGAAACGTGAGTTATCATTATTCTCCTACAAGAAGCAGGATGTTAGCCTGCCGGGTGACAGCTGTTGTGACGGGGGTGCTTGGGGAGGCGGGGATGGTGAGGGGGTGGTGATGAGATTGCACGGAGGTGCTGGGGAGCTGAGGCCGGGAAGCAGCTCCTGCTTGCCGCTCCCACCCTTACAGCCTGGATGGAGACTCCAGGATGAGAAGGTCTAAGGGTGGGAGGGCTCTGCCTGGTGACTCAGGCACAGCCCTGGCTGCCTTGGGAAACATCAATTCCAGTTCAGCTCCTGCCTTGTCTTCCCCGAGGTGTCCCCGTGAGCACGGGGGTCTGGCACAAACTTGAGAGTTGTCGGAAATGCTTTCTAGAGCCTGCTTGAGTCTGTTGGCCCAAGCGTGCTTTTTTGTCTCCCTGATCTGGCCCTTGACCATGGACTTTTGTGACCCTCCTAAGGTCTGTCTTTTCCTAGCTGCAGGTCCAGTTCCTGGCCAGTGCTGACCCAGGATAATCTGCTCTCATCCTCTGCCTCACGTCTCAGAGTGCTGTTCTGACAGCCATTTTAAGATAAAATCTCATAGTTCTGATTCCTGATCCCATCAGATCAGGAAACAGGCTGGCGTTTCTATTCACAGGGCCTGAATCCCATGTCAACTCTTACTGAGAGCTTAGGGGACGTTAAGGTCACGAGCACCTTCCATCCCAGCTACATATGCCAGAGGGACCCTCACACGTGGATCCAGAGGCAAGAGAGAGGGTGATGACTCCTGGGGAGACAGACATCCGTGGCGTCCAGAATTCAGGTCCCCAAATCTTTTTCCTTACTTTTGGAAAAAGGGGTGCTGCCCCTGTAGAACACTGTAGCTGATGGCATGCGAGCCCCTGGACCATTCGAGCCATCCTGCTTTATTCAGAGAACGTCTGCTTCCAAACAGAAGTCGGTGCCCACACGGCACTCAGGCTAAGCCGTGGCGGAGGGAATCTCAAGTTTGAGCTTCCCCCAAAGCAGACCCCGAGGTGAGGATTTGGGTGCAGGTGGTTTATTTGGGAGCCGATCCAGGAAGTATGTGATATTGAGACGGATGTCAAGGCGGGAGGAAGGAAAGCTGATGAAATGTCAGGGAGCGGGTTACCACCGCAGCAGGCACCCGAAGTTCATCCTGAGGGGGCTCTGGGTTGGGGTGTTACCCCACTGACCCATCCGCTTGGGCTGAGAGTTGCCCCTGGAGGAGGAGGAATTAGCTCCTGGGACTTGCAGGCTGCTCCAAGCCAGAAACCCCTTCAGGCCAGGAGGCATGGGAAACCAGGGCCAGGGTGGGATCTGCCTGCAGGGGGCCTCTGCAGCAGACCAAGGGGCTATAGGGGGGGACTGGCCACCTCTGCTGGGGGGGGGCTCCGGAAACTAAGGGACATTCAGACAGGTGGCCAGGAGTCATTCAGGACCTGCCCCGAGCAGGCCCAAACACTGAGTCCTGGGTAAGACCATTCCTCCTGGATTCTCTCCATCACCACCTCCCCCCTTGGGTGGCCTTTCATACCGCCAAACCCAGGGACATTTTGGCTCCCAGGAGTGGTGGAGAAGCCAGCAAATGGCAGGAACCCAACCTCCAGAGACCAAGGAGAAGAAGAGAATGGTAAAGGAAGAGGCCTTAAAATACCCCTCAACCGTTTAAGGATTGGAGATCTGCACTAAATCTCAAGAAAAAGGAGTAATTACGCTGTCAGCAAAGGTGATATAATTTTTAAGACTCCACAGCTGTAATTTTTCCTCATCCTCCCCCTGTCCCCACCCCGGGGATTCAGGGACAAATTACCTGTCAGTTTGCTGAGAGGTGCTGTTCCCAAGCAGGAAAGTATCACCTGCTGTGGCTTCTGGAAGCCCTACTTGACAGCAAGGGTGGCTGGGTGGTGGGAGCTGGCAGCTGGGAGGGGCGCGCTGTCTCTAGCTGGAGGCGAGGGTCCGGGGCTTCAGGGAGGAGCCCTGGAGGACAAAGCACGGCTGGACCCTGACCAGCCCTGAGTCAGGGAGTGCTGCCCCCATCTTTTCCCAATAAGGAGAACCCTGCCAGCAGCCTGGGATGAGGGCGGGGGGAGGGCAGCAGCAAGGGGCTGGGGTCTCTGGGCAGTGGAGGGTCTTCTAACAGAATGCAGGGTCTCCGGGGAGTTGGGGGTCTTCTAACAGAACTCAAGTATCTCAGGGCGGGCCAAACCCTTCGAGCCCAGAATGAGGTGGCCATACAGAGGGAGTGGCAAGAACGGCTATAAACGCTTGGGCTCTGCAGTCAGGTTCAGCCTAAAGGGAGCCCCAGCCCTGTGTGACCTTGGGCAGTTACTTCACCTCTCTGTTCCTTAGGGGAAAATGGGCTGTGGATGGAATCCAACTTATCCGTTTGTTGGTTATCATGATGTGGTCCTACCCCTTTCTAGCGCTTGACTCCTGCCAGGGGGTCACCCAGCCTCTCTTGAATACCTTGGCGGACAGGAAGCTCACTAGGTGGAGAGGCAACCCAGGTCCACTTTGGCCCACTTGGCTGATCCTGACCGGGTCAGAGTCTCGCCTATGGTGTTCACCCATTGGTGTCTTTATAACCCTCAAGGGTCACTTGCGTGGCCTTTGCCAAACTCTAGGGATCAACTGTCAACACCAGCAACCCCTCCCCCCTCCGCTAAGTCGAGTCACATGGAGGTCGCCTTTGGTCCTCATGCTTGAGAAACAGATTCTTCTCCGCCAAGAACATCCGCTGCCCCCTGGCCTGGGTGACCTGACTCTGGGATACCCTCCCTGGCTGTCAGTCCTGAACTTAGGATACACCTTTGAGGATCAGTGGGATCAGCTCATCTTTATCCCTTTCCCCACTTTCTCCTTGTTCCTGAAGCCCCAGGAATTCTCGGAGCCTCTCTCTAATAGAACATTATTCCAGAGGGCCAATCAGCTTGGGCTTCCTTCTGGTTTGGGCTCTCCCAGGCTGTGTTCCTGTTCCGGCCAGCAGAGGACGCTGTGCTCCATGTCATCTTGCACCCCCAGGCTGATGGGGCACTGCTGGGAATTGGGGATTCAGGGATGGTCAAGACCCACCAGGAGCTCACTTCTCCTCTAGGGACCCCTCATCTCCAGGAGCATCTTGTGGGAGGGGAGTAGGCTCTGATGAAGGTGTGGGCACCTTGGCAGATATCAGCCAGTATTAGCACAATACAAAGCCAATATTCTGCCACTAGAGCCCCCTTCGTTGCCCTTCTCCCAGGCAGGGCTCAGCTCCCTCATCAAGATACAGCACAGCCAGGGCTTCCCTGGGGGCGCAGTGGTTAAGAATCCGCCTGCCAATGCAGGGGACACGGATTCGAGCCCTGGTCCGGGAAGATCCCACACGCCGCAGAGCAACTAAGCCTGTGCGCCACAACTACTGAAGCCCATGTGCCTAGAGCCTGTGCTCTGCAACAAGAGAAGTCACTACAATGAGAAGCCCATGCACCGCAACGAAGAGTTGCCCCCCGCTCGCCGCAACTAGAGAAAGACTGCACGCAGCAATGAAGACCCAATGCAGCCAAAAATAAATAAATAAATAAAATTTATTTAAAAAAAAAAAAAAAAGATACAGCAGAGCCTAGTAGTGAAGATCAGGGGACCCTGGAGCCAGACCATCTAGTTCAAATCCTCACTACCCTGCTCCCAGGCCGTGTGCCTCAGTTTCCCCATCTGTACAATGGGGATGATATCGGGGTTCTTGTGAAAGTTAAATGAGTTAATACACGTGGAGCATTTAAGGAGTGTCAGCCCATATCACGACCGTTTGTGGCAACTTGTCACTGACCCCAGACTTACTTGCCCCTCAGGGATGCAGAAGTCCTGCAGGGAACCGCACCCCCTCCTTAGAGAGCAGTCTCATGATCATTGCCACTCAACTGTGCCCAGCCTCCCCAAGCTGCTTGTCAAAGGATTCCCTCCACCCTCCCTGGATTTCTCTCTTGGTGACATTCTACTGACTTTTATTGAGCCTTGTGGATTGGGCGTTTGGACATCTGCCCTATTTAGCTGACCTGCTTGCCCACCTGGCCCTGACTGGGAGGGTTCACATCCTTTGGGAAGCCTTCCTAGGTCTGTAGGATGAGAGGAATGGGCTTCATCCATAGTACATCTTCCAGACTCTGCATTGCATCCTGGTGGGACTTATATTTGTTAAGCTATTCGTTAAGCTATATTTGTTAAGCTATTCGTTAAGCTATTCGTTGTTGGAGTCCTTATAGACCTGGGATTTGAAACCACGGCGTGAGTTACTCTTCCATCCTATGACTATCTTTCCTTCTCCCCATCCACTCCACTCCCAGATAACTGCATGGGTTCAAATACACAAAGTCATGGAAATCACTCATTTCTTTAAATTTTGTGATCTGGGTATTTTAAAGTGTTAGCTTCCTACCTCAGCCTGTAGGTACTGTTTGAATTGCTGGTTGTGATGACCAGAAGGTTTTTTCACTGGAACATCCATTGCAACATCCATCCAAGTCAGCAATGGAAGAATTGTCTAACCCATACTCCTTACTTTACAGGTGGGAAAACACTCCCCCTGTAAAAGTCACACGATCTGTCAGGGCAGAGCCAAGACCAGGACCCTTCACTTGTTCTGGGCTCCTCTTACCATGCTGGGCTGCCTTGCTGGTGGGTCCCAGGAGCCCAGGTGGGTGTTTCCTCCCTCTTGTGGGTCTGAGGATTCATGGTCTGTCTTCTCTTGGTCTCCCACCTCTGGCTCTTCCATCTCAGGCAGCTCTTCTTGATCTAGTCATTCCCTCAGACCCAAAAGAGAGAAAGCCACAAAAACTGGGAAGGGGTACGTAACGGAAAGTGCTGTCCTCAAGCAACCTCTTCTATGTCATCACATCTTTCAGGTATTGCCCAAGAAGAGGAAGAAGTGGTAAAAGATGGAGAAGACTGGGGAAGGATGAAGAAGCTAGGAAAGCTACGTGTAGGATGATGAAAAATGTCAGCACTAGGAATTGGGAAGGGTTTTTCCTTCCTTCCTCCCACCTACCCACCCACTCACCGTTTACCGATAAGACACACCAGGATCCAGTGGGCTATCTTTCCCTCGGCCAGCAAGTTTGGGGGAGAATTGGAGTGTAGACAGTCTTGGCCATCACCTACCTAGAACTCTTCCTTAATCAGAGCCAGCCTCTCCCAGCTTGAGGCTTCTGGTTGAACAGACCAGAGTGGTTAAAGGTATTGGCTTTGAGTCAGGCCAACCTGGCTTTACTCCCCAAGCTGGTGGCTTGTGATCTATATGGCAGCTGTCATGACCTAGGTTCTACATCAGTAAAATGGAGATGAATAATATCAGCTCCACATGGTTGTGGAGAGATTTAAATGTGATACGGCGTGCCAAGCAGCTGGCATGCTTAATAAATGTATGGTTTCTATTTTTACTGGAAAGCACAAGAAGAGGACAGTTTGCCTCTATTTCTCTACTCCCCACATCTCAGGGTATCTGATTGCAGTCGGGCAGGGACACTCAGGTTTCTGGATGGGAAACAAAGCAGGGACCCCCCCTCCCTGGTACCTGAGAGCCAGCACTGCTCCTAAGAACCACGGGAACTGGGTCCCTTAAATTCATGCATGATTGAGGCAGTTGGGAAAATAATGAAGTGCTAACTTGTCATTTTTTTAAATGAAATTCTGGAGTTAGAGATTTATAATTGCTAATGAGCCAGGCTAATAATTAGTTGTTTTATAATAAAGGCGATGATCACTCAGACAGAGGCAGAGAGAGCCAGTCTCCGGCCTAATTTTTCTCCTGTAATTATGTGACATGCCCAACCGCCTGGAACTCCTCTCACCCTTCCGTCCTGCTCCAGTGCGTTGCCAAGCTGCCCTGGCACTGTCCCCACTTCCCACCACCCTCTGGCTGCTGGACCCTCATATCCGCAGCCTCCTGCCAGGCAGCCGTTTCCCAGGAGGGCTGAGATTGAGAAGATACCTGTCTCCGGGCTTCTCCCAAACTCCTACACCCACCTTCCACCTTGGAGAGGGCGTGGGAGCTCCTGTCCTTCTTCATGGGGGCTCAGAGTCAGAGGGTAGCTAGCAGTAGGTCTGCTCCTACAGCAGGCACAGAGAGGGTCCTGAAAATGCCACGCGTTACACCATTGCAGGTGATGGAGCAGAGCAGTTAACAGGGAGAGAAAGCCAGTTCAGAGAATAGGCTGCCCGCCCTCACCCTCAGGAGCCTTCCCAGCTTCTCAAAGGCAGAATGGAAAGAGCCCTGGATGGGAAACCGTAAAACATGGTGTAGAGCCCATGTCAGCCAGGTAATGGCGGGCAAACCCCTTAACATCTCAGAGCCCAAATTTGCCTGGGTGTAAAGTGACAGAGCTGGACAAAAAAAAAAGGTCTTCTCCAGCCCTGAGCCTCTAGGGGTTGAGGGCTCCGTGACATGGGCATGGCTTTAAGAAGAATGCGAGAGTACACAAGCATATCCCCCTGTAGTGCGGAAACCGCCAGCAGCCCTTGGGACGTGGGAGCTCAAGGAAGGGAGGGTCCCAGGGGAGCCAGTGAGGGAGCTGATAGAGACAGATACAGAGGGAGACCCCTCTCTCACTGTTTGCTTGTGGCCCCGGACTCAGGAGAACAGATATTTCTACTGCTTGGAGGTAGACCAGATCTCTGAGCAGCCTGTGTCTTTATCCTCAGGTGCTTGGCATCTACTTTGAATCAAGAAGGTAAACCATAACCTGGAGAGTTCATTCATTCTTCCATGATGGGAATGGTTATCGCCCCCACCTCCAACCACACCTCCTGGGGTCTCCCAAGGCTAAGAGGGCTGCTCTCTGTGACGTGACTAGGAACTAGTAAGTAAACAGACACTATGTACAAACCACAGAAAATCCACTTACCTGATGGGGGCTTGTATCCTGGGGTCCATGATAGAATTCGGGGGATCTGTGAACTTAACTGGGGAAAAATACATCCTTATTTTCATTAACCTTAAATAAAAGTTATCATTTCCTTTAACTGCGAATATAGGTGACAAACCACAGAGATATTAGCAGCACTTGAAACTTTTGCACCAACAGAAAACACAGATATTTTCATATCGTACTCTAGCTGTGGCAGGTATCTCAAAATATTATTTATGTTCATCACTACTTTGAAACTATCGTAGTTATTAGACCTGCAGCTAGATCTTGTTTTTAACGTAGTAATGAAAGAGCACATGAATTACCATACATTTGTTTTTCAAACTACAAATTGCTACAGGTTTGGTGTGTTGTTTTTTTTTTAATATATGATAACCATGTTTCAATATAATTGCTTTTTCAAATAATTCTATGTGTTTTGTCCTCCCTCCTCCCTCTCCCCACCCCGCATTCAAGATCCACCCTTCCTTCCCCTATCCCTTTGCAACAAGGGGCAGGTTAGAGAATCGCTGTTGATGGAGATCGACAGCTCATGCAGGAGGCGTGACGCAGAGGAGAACTTTAGGAGGGAATGAGGTGTTAATGCGACCCAAGGATGGGAGAAGGAGGAGAAGACACAAGGGAGAAGGCTGGGGCTGAGACCACTGATGCTGTTGGTTGCCTGCTGGCTGGGGTGGCAGCAGTGGGCGGACAGTAGGCTAAACTCCAGCCCGCCGAGCCCTGGTCCCCACCACCCTTTGCATCCTGTACATGTTGGACTACATCGCTGGAACAAGAAAAGGAAATAGATGAAGTTCCAGTACACCAGGCTGTGGGATTTGGGGCAGGCGCTGAGTGATCCCACTGCAATACACCGTGGTTGTTGGATTCCTCCAGTATGGCAGCCATTTGCAGAGCGAGCCACTCGGGGGCCCAAATGGATAATAAGATTTCTCGGTGCTGACTCTCCTGCCCACTTCCTTCCAAGATAAAGAGCGTGTTCCAGAGATAAACATTTGTTCATTCGTTCAGCGAATATATTGAGACTCTTACTAAGAGTGTGACACTGCACAGCCCTTCAGGATAAAGCTGGGGAAGACACCCATGAGGAAATAGCACACCAATAGTTCCTGACAGTTAATTAATAAATAATAATGACTAATCATTGATGTCCAGGGCAGTGAGCAACTCTGATAGAGAACGATATGTCCTCTGACAAGCCCAGCTCTCACTGGGTCCCCAGAGACTTTCACTGGTTTGTGTTACTTGCTTCTGATTTTACGTTTTGCAGCAAACTGAAAACTTCAAGGTTAGATTCCCTGGACTTACCATGGTACCCACACACCCTGGATTTTTTAGAACATCTCTGATTTCAAGAACACTATTCCTTTGTGCCCATAAACCATTGAAATTCCAGTATTTCAGCAACCGAACAATGTCTCTTAGATTGCCACCTCCCAAATACGCTCACACGCAAATCCCCTCAGGCTGTGGGTCCTGATTTGGGGTTTGGAAAGCGTATTGCTGGGGTATTATCCTGCTCATCCACTCTGGCTTCTTCCCCTCCACCTCCCATCTATCTCAAAGCTATTGCAGGAAATGAAAAGTCGTTCTGAAATTCAAGGAAGTAGAACAGAATGAGGAGGTAAGGCTGCAGCATAAAGAGGTCAGAAAGTACATTCCTGAGCCCAATAGGGAAAGAGTATTTCTTCCCTGCCATGAGTATAGATAAATGAGCATTTTCTGTTCCCTCCCCCAGTACCGTCCCGCTTTAAAGACTCTGTGTGTGTGTTGGAAGAGCCTAAGTTGTAAGCAGGTGGAGTAATTGGGCAAATTAAGCCTGGATGTAAAACTCGTTCTGCTTGGAAGGTGTGGTTTCCGCGTGGGCTCCGGCAGGGGTGATTTGCTGTTGCTTTTCAAATAAGGACAAAGATTTCTTTACCAAGGGCGGTTGTGGATTAGACTTCCCGTCCTCTAGGGAACCGCCCTCATTCATGGTCATGGGTCATAACAATGGGGGCTAACAGCTGTCACTTATTGAACACGTACTATGTGCCTGGTCCCCAGGACAGCGTTTTATAGGGGTTACCTCATTTAACCCTGATGCCCTAGGAAGCATGCAATGATACTATGTCTTTAGTGAGAAACTAAGAATGAAAGGGTTAAATATCTCATTCAATTTCACACAGCTGGGAGCTAAGATTTGAATTTCAAAGTCTGATCCCCAGCCCTCATTCTGAGACACTGCACTGTGCTGTTAAGGGCCGGGCCACCCCAAATTTTGTAACTTCTAGGCAGAAGGAAGCCTTCTGGAAGCGATAAACTCCTGGGCAGATTTTAGAGAGCAATGTAGCCTGGCAAAGGTCGATTGGGAAGAGAGAGGAAACTGGCACTTGTGTTTAGCTCATGTATGCTTGGTATTGTGCCAGAGGACTTACCCACACTTTTATTTAATTCTGAAGATGATCACTGGAGTTAGGTGATAGTCCCATTTTATAGATGAGAAAACTGAGGCTATACAATGACCCGAGGTTATAGTCAGTAAATGGAAGAACCGACCTCCTGGCACTAATTCCCATATTCTATTCATTCCTTCACTTAACAAGCCACAAGATCAGAGGGAGAGGGGATGAGTTTGGTAAGGAACAGTTGGCAGAAGCATTAAAAATTAGGTTAAGAACTGGCTCCAAATGCCTCCTCCGGCAAGCCCACAAAGATTGGAATCTGCTTTGACTTGATACCATCCAAGAACCTTGAGCTCAGCAGATCCCTTAACAAAAACAATTGTTGAATGAAACTGGTGGAAAAGTGACTGAATGAACGCACACCTATTTTAATGTCACATTAAAAAGAGCAGGCGCCCTCTCTTGATTGGGGTCATCCCACCCATCTCTTTGGCCCTGACTCCGTCTTGTCTCTTTCTGCCTGTCTCTTATCTATCACTCCCAAATTTCCTGTCTTATCTCATTAAGAGCTAGAAGGGAAAGATGCTGCTCCAATTCTCCAGCTGCCTCCTCACTGCCAGGTTAGTAAATTACCCGCACGCTCACTCTTTAGGCAAAACGGACATCCCAGGTCTGCAGGAAACTGGCCATGGTCCTTTAACGGTGGAACTGAACAGAGCAAATGGTTGCACTTTAAAAGAAAGTTGTTCCCATTCAGACAAAAAGTTCAGGCTACTGCTCTGGAAATCTCCAGTTCACGGCCCATTTCTCTCCAGGTATAAAGGAGGAAAGAAATACCCTTGCAAGGCAAGTGATTAATTTCAGCCAGCATGTTCAAGGTTCCTGCTGATGGCTGGCTCTTGGGCTCTTAATCGGTGTCCCTGGCCAAGTCGCTGGTGGGGGGGGGGGGGTCCCATCTCCGGGATTTCAAACTGGCAGCTTCTCGGTGTCCACATGACTTTGGGGGTGCAGAAGGAATAGAACATTTCTCACGCTCCAAAAGATGGAGAGGCTGGTGGGCAGCGGCTACTCATTTTTTCCTGAATCTTGGCGGCTTCGACCCTGCCTTTTGTTACTATCACCACTGCCACCACCACCTCCATACTTTGAATAGGCACCGCTGTGTGCGCGACTCCACACTAAGGTGACTGCGGAGGGATGCTGGAAGGTGCGTGGGTGTGAACACACTGGTGGATTCAGTAGCATCGGTTACTATTTCTGAGGGTGGCTCAGAAGATGTCCAGATTACCAGCTCACCAGCGGATGGTCCAGCTCTTAAGCCACGAGCTTCCGTTACACTCGGCAGCCCCCGGAAATCGTACCACCGTCCTCCACTGGCCTGGAACCAATCACATCTCGGGAATCAGTCACCTGTTGCTGTGTAACCAATAACCCCAAACCTGGGGTCTTAAAACAATAACTATTCAGTCTTGATTCTGCCGGGCTGGGCTCAGCTGGTCTGGAGCTTCTACTGATGTGGACCAGGTTTCCCTGAGCTCAGGAGCTCAGCTGGGTAGCTTAGCCAGGAGCCTCCTGGGTCAGAGTGGCCTCAGCCAGGCCATGAGGGATGATGGGAGCCCCTCAACACGTTGCGTCTCATCTTCCTTGGGCTTGTCCACGGGGGGGTCTCGGGGTTCAGAGGGCAAGAGCAGAAACTTCACAGCCTTAGATCTGAACATTGTCACTTCTACCACATTTTATTGGCCAAAGCAAGATACAAGGCCAGTTCAGAGTCAGAGGATGGTTGAATAGTGTTTCTCCAAAATTCACCTCCCCCTGGAAACTTCAGAATGTGACGTTATTCGTAAGTAGGATTTTTGCAGATGTAATTAAGGTTCTCCAGATAAGATCATTCTGGATTTAGGGTGGGCCATCAATCCAATGACCGGGGTCCTTATTAGAAGAAGAAAAGGCACAGGGACAGAGAGAC
Source organism: Balaenoptera acutorostrata (assembly GCF_949987535.1). Lineage (NCBI taxonomy): Eukaryota > Metazoa > Chordata > Mammalia > Artiodactyla > Balaenopteridae > Balaenoptera > Balaenoptera acutorostrata. Next base: position 57,989,883 of record NC_080083.1, read on the forward strand.
ACGGCGGGAAAGACACGTGAAGTTGGAGGCAAAGACTGGAGTGAGGCAGATACAAGCCAAGGAATGCCAGACATTGACAGCAGCCACTAGAAGCAGGGAAGAGATTCTCCCCTAGAGCCTTCAGAGGTCGCCTGGCCCTGCTGATACCTTGACTTTGGACTTCCGGTCTCCAGAACGATGAGAGAATACATTCTGTTGTTTAAGCCACCCGGTTTACGATGATTTCTTACAGCCGCCCTGGGAAACTCATGCAGGTGGGAGGTAGATTCCATCTCGGGATGAGAGAAGCTGCAAAGGGTGAGGATGCAGGAAGGTGGGAGAAGTGGAACCACGGTTGCAATCTTGCACCTCGGCTCACCAGTCCTCCCTCTGTTCCTGGCAGGCGCCTTAAAACCAAGGAGAAGCCACAGCGTGCCAGGCGCCAGACATTCACGACACCAAGCGGCTCCACGCTGCCCAGGCTCCAGAGGGAGGGCGTCTCTGGGAGCTGACGCTGGGTCGCCTACAGATGCCTCGCCTCATCCGGCTCCAAGTCGCCTCCATCTCAGCGTGGGCCAGGGAAGGCAGACAGCCAGGAAATCGAGGTCATCAGCACCCTGGGTACAGCACCTCTGGGGCATCTTCAATGGCTCCGGGTCCAGGTGGCTTGGGAAGACCAGACCAGACCCCTCCCGCAGCCCCTCCCCTGTACACAGGAAGGAGCATCCCTTTGGATTTTCTCAGACATCCTGCTGGAAAGGAGGCTTGACAGAGGCTCGTTTCATTCCACAGACGCCTCCGAGAGAAGCTGCTGTCTTGGGGGTTCAGTCTGCAACTCCCGAGGAGTTAGCCCACGTGTTTTCTGACTACCCACCTGGCATCCATGCTCGGCCTGGTGCGGGGTGGAGGTAGGGGGCTGGACCACCGAACCCTGCCTTTGAGAGGCACTGTCACTGAGGCTGTCTAGATGGGCTGGGGTTCCGGGCACCATCCAGGGATGGGTACATGGTGACGGGGGCGTCACCACCCAGGCTTCCTCCCACTGGGTCTTCCCTTCCTGCTTCCAAATTCCTAACAAGGCGCACTCAGTGCAGAAAGAGGCCAAGTCACCAGCTAAGACCGAGAAGGGGCAGGGAGGGCAGGTTAGGGGAGAAAGGTGGTGTGAAGATGCCATGAGAGAGCCAGATGATCATTAGGGGAGGTCATTTTTGCCCAGAGTCACGTTCATTGTGTATTTTATTTAAGGGCTGTTGAGGGGGCAACGGATGCACCTCAAAGAGGAGACTGTCTGGAAACACAAAGGAAACCACCCCCTCCCCCAACTCAGAGTAGACTCTAGGGGGAGGGGAGGAGCAAAAGGGGAGCCCCTGGGGCACAGCATTTAAGGAGGCTCTTACTCTCAGGGTTGTGCAAGAGAGGGGCAGCCCCTGAGAGGCAGGTGCATCCTTAAATGCCATGCCCTCTAAGCCTTTTCCCAGCCTCCATCCCCACTGGGAACCTCCCCAGGCAACCCCGAGTGGGGACCTCTCTCTCCGGCCAGCTGGGGTATGGGCTCCTGTCTTCCCTGTTGGGCCACTGATTCCTTTTCCAACCCGGAGGCTCCTGAGGACAAGGATTTGGTTTCTCTTTCCTCCAGGTGTGCCGGCAGGAAGGCAGGACAAGCTCTGACGCGCAGCTCATTAGCAAAAGGGCTTCCAGCCCCCTTTAACTGTAGTCCACTTTGCTTTACTTTTTTCTTTCCCGCACTGGCCTTTCTTCTCCCCTTTGCCCCTTCATCCCTGCAGACCCCTTCCCGTGCTTTGATTCTTTGGTCACAATTGTGAGACTTCCAGAAACCTCCCCTTTCATAGGGCCAGGTTCAGCCTCCTCAGCCAGGACCCCACTGAGCTCAGGCCTCCTCCCGTCCCAGCACCCCAGCACCCCTCCCTCATCCTCTCTACACCAGGGGTCCACGGCCTTGGCACCGTGGAGGTTGGGGGCTGCATCGTTCTTTGTTGCAGGGCCGCCCTGCCCACTGTAGGGTGTTTGGTGGCACCCTGGCCTCTACCCACCTGCTGCCAGTAGCGTCCTGCCCTAGTCTGATGATTAAACATGCCCCCAGGCCACTGCCTCTGTCCAGGTGAAGGCCTTGACCTCCAACTTCCTGAAGGCCCTCCTCAGCTGGAGGAGTGGCATCGATTTCCCAAAGCTCCTTTACTCTTTTAAACGGGCCTGGCAGTGGGTGGTTGACTGGGTCCTGGGGAATCTGACCTGAAGGGTCCCAGCTGAGCCCGGGTCTCTTGCTTCTTTTTTTTCCAGGGTAAGATCCAGGTGGTTCTCAAATGCTGAAGCAATAGCTCTCAACCCCGGTTGCACATTTTAATCATTTTTCTAAAAATATTGATGCCTGATGCCCAGCATGGAAGCTGATTTCCTTGGTCTGGGGCTGAGGCTCGGACACAGGTGCTGTTTCTACTCCCGCAAGATGCTGACGTGCAGCCAGGTGAGAAGCAGGGCTCTAACGTGGGTACCAATCCCCTGCACAATGTTTTAAGAATCAGATTCCTGCCCTCCAGAGATTCTGCTTCCAGAAGTCTGGGCTGACGCCCAGGGATCTTTAATAAAACAGCCCGCATGGGCATCCTGATGCACCCGACGGAGCCGGAGAAACATGATATTCAGAGCATGGCGTTGGGGATTCCATGACCTTCACTTTCATCTGTCTCAGCCCCACAGACCCGCAGCACACTTCCCTGCACTGGTCTGAAGTTCGGACCCTTTGCACCTGTGCGGGTCCTAGGGGAGGGATACACAGGGCGGGGCTGAACTGAAGCTGGAGACCAGACTGGGGAGAGCCCAGCCTGCCTGGAAGGCTGAGGAGTGAGCAGGTGGGCGCGGGGAGGAGCTCAAGGGCCTGGGACTGGGGCCTGCTCTGCTCCAGGCTACTCCCTTCCCAACCTTGCCCCAAGCACCATCAGAGCCCCCCCGGGGATTCTATCCTGAATCATTTTAAGGAGGAGGCCACAGAGGAGGGGGATTGAGACTCCTCCCCACCCCCCAAGCCTGCCCGGGGTAAGGCCTTATGGAAACTACAGGATGTCGGAAGGGCTCCTCCGAGCCTGCCCCCCTCACTGGGTCCCGCAGAGAAGGTGAAGGAGTCAGGGATGGAGGTTCAGGCAGGTGTTCTGGGAGAGGCCCATCCTGGGCCAAGTCCAGGCCTTGGGTCCTCCTCCAGCCCCATTGCCTTGAAGCATCCAGACTGTCATGTCAGAGAGAAGCAGGTGGAACCGTTAACTTGACAAGAGCTGGCAGGCACCAGAGGAACGATTAGATCCACTTCGGATCCTTTTTGTGCCTGTCTTGTCGGCCAGGCCCTGGCTGGGCCGCTGGCATGTGCAGGGAACCAGGCCGGAAAGCCGCCATTGGTCCACCCTGCGCTGGGACAGCTGCCCCCCACCCCAACCCCAGCTCTTTCCTTGTCCCCGAGGCTGGGCCTGGGACCAGGATGGGACCAGAAACCAGGCCTACCCGGCCTCTTAGAGCCACAACACCAGAAGAGCCACCTACAGCATCAGTGGAACCATCTTGCTTTCAGATACGAAAACCGACGCCCAAAGCTAGTTGGTGGGCAGGCTGGAAGCAGAACCAGCCTCTGGCCCTGATGCTGGTATCCCGCCTGTGGACTCAAGATCCATCCTAATCTCAGAGGGAGGACACAATCCACAAAGTCTCGGTTCTGGGCTGTACTGTTGGATTTGAATCCAAGCTCTGCCACAGACCAGCTGTGTGACTCTGGCCATGTGTCTCAACCTCTCTGTGCTCAAGTGTCCTCAAATATAAATGCTGATTGTAATAAAACCTACCTGGAGGGTTGCCGTGGGGGTTAAATCTGGCCATTTCATTCGTTTAACAAACACTACTGCTAGTGTTATTCATGCCTGATACTGTTCTAAGCACTTTATAGAAGTTTAGCCATTTATAGCGACCCTGATGAGGTAGGGCCCACATTTTAAGGAAGCTGAGTCACAGAAGGATTAAGGTTCTACAGCTGGGAAGTGGCAGCGTTGAAATTTGAACCCAGGTTCTGGCTCAGGGATCCAGGCTCTTAACTTACCCTCCACTTGAACTCCTGAGATAAATATCAGAGAACGGAAGGCATCTAATTGTTTACAGTATCAGTTTGGATCATCAGTAGACCTGGGCTGCAGGAGCTGTGGCCAGTGGTGGCTCTGACCCGTGGTCAGTATCCGGTGGGGCTTCTTCAAGCCCTTTCTGTTCCGATCTTGAGAGAGAAGGCAAGCCTCGGGTCAGCTCTGCAGCCGCCTGCCTGGGCACTGCTAGCATGGGACACAGGGCCCTCCTCACCTGTCCCATAAGTGACAAGTTGCACTCATTTCATCCAGGCCCCTTGCCTCTCTGCAGCCCCTCTGCAGGCCCCCAGCACCGTCTTCCCTAGAGGCATGGGAGCTGGTTTGCAGAAACACCCGGGACAGAGCAGAATAGCATCATTGTGAAACATGTAAGAAAAAGGAAGCAAACAGTAAGGAAGCACCCTTGGGGTACGCAGCAGGAGATTGCTCTTTGGGGGGCTGGGGGGAGTTGGGCGAGGACTGTTAAGTGGAGGGAGAGAAGGTGATTCCCAGGTTTTGGTGGGGAAACCAGGCGGCCTGTCCCTGCTCCTCAGGCTGAGTCACGTTTGTGTCCCCTCCTTTCCTAGAGTCGCGGTTGAGGCGGGGCTCAGGTAGCCTCTGTGGATGAAAGATCACAGAAAGGGGAGAGGCCACACGATTTAGCCCTAGGGGTCCCCAGCATCAGGTAAGGATCCAAGGAGCTAAATCTCTCTCTCCCCACAGCCCCCCACCCCCGCCTCCTCTGTCTCTTCCTCCCCACACCCAACTCCCTCCCTTTCTCTCTCTTTTCCGCTCCTCTTAATTGCTCTGTGTTGGAAAACCCTCCCAACACCTTGATCCCTGGTGCCTTCCAAGAGGCAGTAAGACCAGGGCCAACTCAGCACCTCCCAGGCTGTTCCTTCTGTCTTGCTCCAGGCAGAAGTGACTTTTTTCTCCTCCAAGGAAAGGGGAGCGGCCAGTTTGGATTCTCAGCAGGCACTGCCCTCTCTGCCGTCTGGGCCTGAACTACCTTGGAAGAGCCATGCGCATCGGGGCAAAAGTCAGCCTGGGTTCCAGGGACGGGACATGGGCGGAGACCCCCAGGGAAAGCAGGCAGCTCAATCCCGGCTTCACGGGGGGCAGGGGGGCAGGGGGGCACCTGCGCGCTCACACCTGCCCCGCGCTTAGCTGGGCTCTTCCTTGGTTTAACACTCTGGTGTTGCTATCTTGAAATTTTAAAACATTTTTTACAAGAGGTTTTGCGTTTTCATTTTACGCTTACCCACGAAAGTTGCTACATAGCCAGTCCTGCCTGGCGTGTCAACGCCCCACAGGCCCAGGACATTGAAATCAAGGGGCTCCGTCCTCTTCCCCGTGTCCCCTTTTACGGTAGAGCTTCTCACCTACGGCACTGTTGACACTGGGGCTGGATAATTCTCTGCAGTGGGGACTGACCTGTGCTTCGGGGGATGTTTAGCAGAATCCCTGGCCTCCGCCCACTAGATGCTAGTAGCACCTCTCCTTCTGGAATGTGACATCCAAAATGCCCCCAGACATTCCCAGAGGTCCCCTGGGGGGAGGCAGAGCCCCCAGGGTTTACAGGCTCTGGCTTTGGGACCCCCACTGGGGGAGAAGTAGAGAGGTGAGCTCTTCTAGGTTAACATAGAAAATCCCTTGCTGGACTGGCCCTAGGTTCACCTGACAGCACTGTAATAAGGAATTAACTGAGGAAGAAGACCATACCTTCTGGACAAAGAGAAGACCCTAACAAATTTCTGGAGACCCCCAGGAATGTTCCAGAAGGCTGGGCAAGCAGTGGACAGTCAGTTCCCAGAGACCTGGACTCCCTGACGGGGCTGAGTCCAGTTCCTCTCCTCCCTCTCCTCGGCCTCTGAGCATCAGGATGGCAGATGGGAAACCACCAGGCTTTGGGGTCAGAAGATGTGGGTTTAAATTCCACCCACCAGCTGGGACTTCCCTGGTGGCACAGTGGTTAAGAATCCGCCTGCCAGCGCAGAGGACACGGGTTCGAGCCCTGGTCCGGGAGGATCCCACATGCCACGGAGCAACTAAACTCGTGTGCCACAACTACTGAGACCGTGCACCACAACTACTGAAGCCCACGCGCCTAGAGCCTGTGCTCTGCAACAAATGGGGTCACCGCAGTGAGAAGCCTGCCCCCGCTCGCTGCAACTAGAGAAAGCCCGCGCGCAGCAACGAAGACCCAATGCAGCCAAAAATAAAATAAAATAAATTTATTTAAAAAATAAATACATAAAAATAAATTCCACCCACCAGCTGGGTGACCTTGAGCTAGTTTCTTGACCTCTCTGAGCCTGTCTCCTCATCTACAAAATAAAGCAAATAATACCTGGGGCGGGGTGAGGGAGTTCTAAGATCAAAGAAGAACGTGTGTAAAGCCGCGGGCGCAGGGCTCAGGGTCTGGCAGCTGTTAAGTTTTTTCTAACCAACTACGGCAATCCCTGACCCCCTGGAGCCCTCATTTATCCTCCTCCGGGCCATGGAAAAATAGCTGACTCACCCAGCGGAGCAGAGAGAGCTGGGAGAGATGCGAGTGCAGGCAAGTTTAGTAGAGGCATGTCTAAAAAGAGGAAATTCTCGTGCTTTCGTAATTAAAAGCCGTGTATGGTCTCCCGAAGTACCACAGTGAAAGAGCTGTCACAGAATTAGCTTCAAAGGTGGTGGCATTCCCCAGATGTTTGCTCCAGACTCTTGGCTTCTGGCATTTAAATTCCCATTAAGGAGCTGCCGTGGCTGCTTGAAAGAGAGCAAATCCTCTCTCAGAAATTTGATTTTAATTGTAATTGTTCTTATTCTTCTTGAAATTCATTTGAGGCCATAAATCCACTCATCCTGCCTCACTCTCTTAATTCTGTGGGGATTAAACTGATGGAAAAAATCATACTTCCGAAGGTTTTGAATTTGGGCACGAGTTGGCTCACACAGAAGAGGGTCCTGAAAATCAGGTGTTAAAGGTTCCAGCTCTGCTTTCAAGTTCAATTACGGGCTCCACTGGTATGGGCTCAGCCCTTTCAGATGCTGCTGGGAATCTAAAAGAAGCCATTGAGGAATTTACAACCTAAAGTTTTTAGGGAATGGGTGCTGACCAGTTCTCCAGCTCTAAAGAGAGCAAAGCAGGAGAGAATCTTCCAGAGAGAAGCAAGTTGGATGGAAGAAACTTTGTTCCTACAAATTTCAGAACCAGCTGAGTCCTGCCTGAAATGTCCTTTATTGGCTCATACCCACCTCCTCCTTCACTTGCAAGAATGACTCCTCTTTATTCTTCAAAACCCCGAGGAAGTGCCACCTCCCCGGGGAAGCCTTCTAGGAATATCCCCAAGGCTTGCATTAATCTCCCCCTCTATCCTGCATTTACTTATTGGTGCTTATGTCTGTTTCCCTATTCATTTAGGAGTTCCTTAATGACTGGGATTTTTGTCTCACCTGTACCTTTGGCCTTTATCTGGCAATTGAATTAGACTGTTGAGCCGCTTAGAGATGGGAACCTGGACCAATGACTTCTGGAGGTCTTTGCATCGTCTTGGAGCCTCGGAATCGCTCTTTCTCCACAAGATGAATACGTTGGCCATTTAGTGAGGAAAGTGAAAGGATAATTTCCTGACCTTAATATGCAAACTGAGATTTTTCTCAGCGGCTAATGTTCTAAGGGCTGCCCTGCCCTCCCTAGGCACAGGAGTGGGAAGGCTCTGTAGCTCCCAGGCTTTGTAAATGGCTTTAAACGTTGCGATAGCCCAGGCTTCTGTAATTAAATTTTACACGTTCATCTAGGAGGGATCTCTCTGAAGCGCTCCCTTTGAGCCCTGCTAATTCAGTGAAGCCAGTTAGGGCACAGCCTCTGTGGAAAATGGAAATTGAATGGCCACCACCTGCAGGTTGGGCGTTGAAAGGGGCCATATGCTAATGAGGGTGCCCCAAGGACCTTGAGGGGCATGGTGGGAACACCCTGTGTCCTGCCAGTGGGCTGTCACCCCACAGGAGCTATCACCTGCTCAGCCCCCACATTGCCAGGACCATGGGCAGCTCAGCCAGCAGGACTGTTGCAATTGGTTCAGGATGATTCGATGATTCACCGCACCCGAATATCAGAATGAGTGGGAGTAACTCAGGTGAGCTCCATAACTCCAGCATCTGGAAGTATTGACTAGGTTAAGAGTCCGTTGAGTGGGGCTGTCCAAGGTACCAGCATGACTAAATCAAGTCTACCTCTGCTTATGTTGTTGCAACCCATAATTCTAGAGCTTTCTTTGGTTATACCCTCATCCTACAACTCCTTCCTAGAAACTTAGAAGAGTGAAAACCTCAGCCCCAGGACCAGGGACCTTGAAATTGCTTTTGGGCTGTTCCTTAAGGAAACCTAAATGGGTTATGCTTTCCTTAACGAGCACTTGTTTTGTAAGCTCTGTCAGGGAATGGGTAGAAAGAACTACCATTTGTGGAACACCAAGCCAGCCCTTCTCAGACTTGCAAATGTGGGTGAATGAGTCACCTGGCATCCTGTGAGATGCAGATCCCGAATCAGTAGGTCAGGGGCAGAGCAAGGCTCTGTATTTCTAGCAAGTTCTCTGGGTCAAGTGCCATGCTTGAGAAGCAAAGGTTTACAAACATCATCTCCACCCGCTCTGCAGCCTTACATGGAGGGAATGGAGACCAGCGTTTCATAAGCACCTGTTATGTGCCAAGTAGGGTGATCAGCTCTGCCTGTGGGAATCTCAGGACTTTCAGTGGGCAAGCCAGGACCAGTTGGTGACTCCACAGAACAAAATGTGGTGTTTTCTGCCTTTTAGCAAACGGAGAAACTGAAGTCAACAGAGGGAGGGAAGCCAGAGGGAGGAGAGGGTCGCGGCATCAGGGAAGACGCAATGCCATGGAGTCTGGCAAGGCTTTGAGGCTCCTGGTGGTGAGAGGTACTCTTGCCCTGGTGGAGAATTTTGGGTCTCATCCTTCAACCCAAAATTCAGTGCGCAGAAGAATCACTGCAGGGGGCTGGTTCACACCCAGATGCCCAGAGTCTGAGGAGGGACTGGAGATCTGGACATCAAGCCAAGCAGCTTGAATCTGATCCTCAGGTGACCCTGATCGCATGGCTGCCTCTTGGGGAAACCCTGCCCCGCATATCTAGATGAAGAGAGATGGATGTCTAACGCAGCCACGTGGACCAGAGTGACCTCAGAAACCCTGCTCATAAGAAAGCAGAGCCTTTATTGAGTTTTTCATTATAAATGACATCATGCAGCTGAAACATTCACTCTGTCCTCCAAAACACTTGGACATCAACTCACATTTTCGGACATAACAGAACAAAGTGATGACAACCATTTGGGGAAAGAGGAAGTAAGTTTTCTTAAGCGCCTTACCTAGAGTGGCAGACTAGATGCCCCATCTGTGAAATCTCATTTATTCTTCCATCAACCCAAATAGCGGGACATTATTATTACTCCCATTTTAGAGCTGAGAAAATGCAAACTCTAGCTGAGGTTAATGAATTGTTCAAAGCTGCATGTGTATGATCCAGCAAGGACTGAAATCCCTCTAGCCCATGTTCTTTGCATTGTGTCCCTTTGCCTCTAGAATACCACTGTATGGGCTCACTGTAAACACTTTGACCCATTTGTCCAGACTGGTTGAATCCAGCGCCAGCAGGAGTGCCCAGAGTGGGTGATGAGAGACCATGAGTGCACACATTCATTTTTCCATCCACCAAATATTGCTACTGGGCACCACGCTGGGCATTGCTGCAAAGATGACACTCCCAGGCCCTCCCTGCCCTCCCCCAGGCCCCTCGCTGCCTGTGCCTGGTGTGAACTATGAACTCCCACGGGGCACCAAGGACTTGCCCAAACGCTGTGCTTAAGAGACTGGACCAGACTTCAGCCTGGCTTCTAGCTGTGCTATAGGGTGACTTCTGCTCCCGTGTTGAGTTTCTGCTCAAGAAAATGCAATATGGCCAAAATTCGTATTTAAAATGGGCCTTTTCACTTCCCCATAGCCCCCTTTGTCCCCTCTCTGTTCTCCCTTTAAGAACCTCAGTCATCTTTGTCTTAGTTGGATTTGAGCTCCCTTTCTACTAGAGAAGTTGTCTGAATCAAGTCTGTCTTGCGCCTTTAACAAGAGTCTCATGCTGTATTCCCTTGACACTGGCTTCCTTTGGAACACAGAGATGAAGTCAGAGAAGGCTCTGAAAATTGGGTGCAGGTCTTGGACTCCACGCTAAGGCATCTGGACCTCACGCTGCGGCCAGTTAGGGGATAATTTTGCGTGGGAAGCCATGCAAAACACGTTAACATTCTCTTACCTGAGGACCCTGAATATTAACAAGAGGCAGCTAGGGCTCCCAGTCTTCTCCGCTCTGTGTTAAACGCCCTGGTTTCCAACAGTTCCTCAGATTATATGGTTCTGAGCCCCTCCCCATCCTGGTGTCCTCTCTAGATGCACTAGGATTGAGGAAAACCTCCACTGTCCTCTTAAAACGGTCTTGTTGAATGGTCCTTCTGTGCGGTGATACATGTTAAAGCTTTGGGAAATTTGACCTTTATAAGGAAGCATCTGTCTGCATCAGAAAACACATGTATTGACTCAAATATGGAAAACAGCTCGACATAAAAGGGGTTAAAGGGTTAACCAACCTGTAACAGATTTGGGGTGTGTCTTCTAGTGCCCCTTCCCTACAACCTGGTCATGGACTCAGCTCCCTGAGTGAGCCAATCCTGGCTCTTTATCCAAGATGAAGCCATGAGAAGACTTTCTGGGGGATCTTCCATACCGAGGCTGGGTGATAGACACCCTCTTTCCTCTTGGGTCTCTGTGAAAATGAGGTAATCCTAAAGCTGCCTGTGGCCATATTCCCCAGCAAGGAAATATAACTCATTTGCAATAGAGGAAAAGAAGCCAACAGGCAGACAAGAACCTGAATTGGGATAGAGAAGGGTCTTGACTTTAAACAATAACAACTGCCTTTAACCCAAGCAACATCCAGCTGTTCTGATTCCCAGAGATTTGGGGTAGAGGAGGTGGAGAGGGCGTGTCTGCAAAATGGACCATGAAAACTCTTCTTTAGAGAAAGCAAAGATGGTCACCCCGAATTCCACGCTGGGAAGGAGGCACATGGTGACTTTCTTTTTTTTTTTTTAAGAGCTCCTGACTTATTTATTTATTTATTTATTTAATTTTTTTGGTTGTGTTGGGTCTTTGTTTCTATGTGAGGGCTTTCTCTAGTTGTGGCATGCGGGGGCCACTCTTCATCGCGGTGCGCGGGCCTCTCACTGTCGCGGCCTCTCTTGTTGCGGAGCACAGGCTCCAGACGCACAGGCTCAGTAGTTGTGGCTCACGGGCCTAGTTGCTCTGCGGCATGTGGGATCTTCCCAGACCAGGGCTCAAACCCATGTCCCCTGCATTGGCAGGCAGATTCTCAACCACTGCGCCACCAGGGAAGCCCCCCACATGGACTTTCTGCTATTGCTTACAGCTGCCGTTGCCCCCAGATGGGTTGGGTTTTCCTTTATTGATATGGATCAATTTAGCAGGAAAGTGCTTGTCAAAGGTGGGGAGAATCTCAGTGACGGTTTCAAAAATCTCAAGGTAGTAGAGACAAGCACCTACTTTCAAAAGGGAGCTAAGTTCAAAAGGGAGCCTGAGTTAAGACACCTTCTACATAATCGTGGGCTACATCTGGGTCCCTCAGCCCTAGCTGTACATGAGTCACCTAGGAAAATTTAAAAGAAAAAAAAAAGTCTCTTCCCTCACCAGGCAGATTTAATTGGTTTGGGGTAAGGTCCAGGCAGTGAATAGTTTAAAGCTCTCATGTGATTCTCATATGGAGTCAAGGTCAAGATGAAGCCAGCATTTTTCATAATTCAGCAAATATCAAATTCACCTGGAGGGCTTGTTAAAACACACTGCTGGGCTTCACTTCTGAGTGACTGATTCACCCAGTTTGGGGAGGAGCCCAAGAATCTGCATTTGGAACAAGTTCCAGGCTGTTCGGAGAACCACTGACCTTAACTGCGATTGATAAGTTGACTCAATTAAAAAAGTAGACAGGTATCTTGATTTCTCGAAATATTGTTTTTATTAGGTATCACTATTGGCATACAGTAATTCATGATCCTAGACTATCTTTTTTCATAGCTGTTTTAATAAAACACTATAGTTTCTATTTTTTCAGGAAGGATAACTAGGGGGTGCAGAGGACTCATTTCTCTGCTAGCCCTGACTATGGGAAGGGGCTCCTTGACTCACCAGGCTTGACTGTAAGAAGTCTTTCCTCCCCCGGGGGTTAGCTTGCCTGAATTGCAGACAAAATACCGAACAGGAAACATTTCTGAGTGCTGGGCTTCTGAGTCAATCCTTAGTGTTGAAAACACGAGCATTCCTGAAAATAAATGTAGTGAACGATGGCCATTTTTTAGCTGTCCAGAACATCTGTAGTCCCTTCCTAAGCGACAAAAATTCCCCATTGTGAGTCCTGGTGGGTGGCAGGTGACCGACTTTTCCATTCTCCACCCTGGAAGTAAGGTGAGCACACATGACTGGGGTCAAGCAATTCAGTACTCTCAGAGGGAACTTGAGTATTGAGAGAGTGATGGATGCAGGCTCATGGGGAAAGGAGGGTAGTCATTACAACAGCAACAGCACTGAGTCCTGGGGCTGCGGGGGTAAGTACCGGCCATGCAGCAGTACCCCGGCCGTTTTGTTCCGCCTGCCTTTCTTTGGTTCCTCTTTATTTTCCCAGCCTGGTTCTCCATCCTTCCCATCAACTCTGCGAGCTTCCTGCTTTCTTTCCAAAGCAATCACTTTCTGCAGAAGTTAGCCAGGGTTGGTTCCTGTCGCTTGCTACTCAGAACCCACTGGATGCACTGGAAAGGTTCGTGGTGGGTGAATATCACGACAGTGGCATCAGAATTTTCAGATGGCCATGGCATGGGGGGAACAGAGCCAATGGGTAAAGAGCCACCCCCAAGGATGCTCATGATTTGTTGTTACAGAGGAAAGCCTGCAGGTGGGGAAGCTTAAGAGGCTGATGGAGGTCACTTGACCAAAAAGCCAGGGACTAGCCTTGGCCATACAGGGACAAGGTCTGAATAGCAAGTATCCAGAAAGTGGTACCTAAGAAGCTCCTGGGCAGCTGAGCCCTCCCCCAAATTGACGGCTGTGCCAGATGGAACTTTCTATTGTTGGGGTAGTGGTAGTGATGATTTAATTAAGCCATGCCTGCTTTTCCTTTTTCTCCCTCAGCTGGTAGGAGGATTAGCGTTTCTCCCTGTTTCTAATGTTGGTTAAATATCAGCAGGGCCTCACAGGAAAGCCATGAGTGAAACGCTATCACCTGGTTTCATACAATCTGAGACACCAGCGATTATAAGATGCACCGTTATTTTATGGACCAAGAAAGAAAAAGATACTGCCAAATAAATTGTGACAGCGATTGCAAAATGAGCGCAATTCCGGAAATATTAAAGTATGAAAAAACTGTCTTAATCAATAAAATATGGTAATAATAATAAAACACAAATCTCAGCTCTTACCTATTAAGCTCTATGCCATGTTCGTTGCCTCTGTTTTCTCATGGAATCCCTCAGGAGCGCTATGTAGCAGATGCAATTATGATCCAGCAAAAGTGAGGTTTAAAAATTTGAGTCAATTGGCCCCCCAGCCAGTAAATGATGGGTGTCGAAGATTGGGCTCTCTGGCTTCTTCGGGGTGAGCCAAAGAAAGAGTTGGAGCCAAGAAAATAAGAACCCCGTCTCATCGTATATTGCTGGAAACATCAATGCTCAATAAATAATTGAAGGGAATAGCTGGTCCAAACACGTAAAAGGTAGTCGACTGATTTTTGATGGTGGAACAAACTCTGCTCACCTCTGCTGTTCACTCTTCCTGAAAATCTAAGTACAAGGGAATACGTGGCACTCTCTCCTTTTGAAAAATTAAAGCACTGTAGTTAAGGCTGAAGTCCCTTTGACCACTTACCTTAATTGCAGTCCTCTCCCTTTACCTCTACCCATAGGTCAGCAATACAGCCGTTTTGATGTGCATCTTTCTGGATATTTCTATACATTTATGTACTCACGTGGAAATGTGTAAATTTCCACATATATGAAAATCATATGGTATCATACTATGGGGTTGTCCTCTTCACTTTTAAAGATTACCTTTATTGAGATACAATTTACATGCAACAAAACGTATTCAGTTTGCTCAGTTTTGACAAATATATACAACCATGCAACACAACTCCAAAAACCAAAGAACAATATAAAGTATCCTCATGACTATTTACAGTCGATCTCCATGCCCACCGCCAGCTCCAGGCAACCTCTGATCTGCTTTCTGTCACCACAGATAGTTTTGTCTTCTCTAGAATTGCGTATAAATGGAATCCTACAGCATGTACTCGTTGGTGTCTGGGGTCTTTCACTCAGCATAATGTTTTTTGAGGGGTATAATTGTTGCACACATCAGCAATTCGTCCTGAGCAGTGTTGAGTAGAGTTTCATTATGTGGATATGCCACAAGTTATTTATCCATTCTGTTGGTGGATAAGTGGGTCATTTCTAGTTTGAGAGTTTGATGAATCAAGCTATTAGGAACATTAGCATACAAGTCTTTGGACACGTTTTCACATGTACATATTTACATTTCTAAATATGTAGAAGTAGAATTTTTGGATCATAATTTAAGTGTATGTTTGGCTTTATTAGAAACTGCCAGATTATTTCCCCAAGTGGCTGGACCATTTCACCAGCAATGCATGAGCGTTCCAGTTGCACCACGTCCTCACCAACACTTGGTGCTAAGTATGTCTTTTTAATTTTTGCCATCCTAGTAGATACGTATAGTGATATCTCATAGTGATTTTAATTTGCATTTCCCTGATGAATAATATTGTTGAGCATCTTTTCATGTGCTCCTTTATTTTGGTGAAGTGTCTGTTTAAATCTTTTTCCTTTTTTTCTATCGAATCGTCATATTATTGAGTTGTAAGAATTCTTTATACATTCTGGATACAAGTCTTTTGTCAGATATATGTGTTCTGAAGATTTTCTCCCAGTCTGTGTCTTACCTTTTCATTTTCTTAATGATGTTCTTGAAGAGCAGAATTTTAAAAATTTTGTGACGTATAACATCAATTTTTAAAAATATTTTGTAGCCTAAGAAATCTTTACCTATCCTAAGGTTACAAAAGTTTCTTTTATGTTTTATTCCAGAAGTTCTATGGTTTTAGATTTGACATTGAGGTCTATGATCCATTTTGAGTTACACTGGAAATAAAAAGATGACAAGATTCTCTGTATTCAAGGAGTTCATGGCTTAATGTGGGAGATACATAAGTCAACCAACAATTATCATACAGTGTAGAAAGTACTAGATAGAAGTGTTCACACAAACCTCACTGCCTTTAATTAAATTGTATAACTATAAGTGATTGCACATAAAAAGCTAATAGTACAGGGTGTGGTTGCATCTGCTTGGTGTTGATTGAGCTGTGTATGGTGTGAAGTAAGGGTCAAGGTTCACTTATTTGCATGGTGCTGCCCCCTGCTGCCCCCATTCACTTTTCAATCCCTCCTAACTGGCTTCTAAACCTGCTGTCTGAGATAGGACTCCCAGTACCCTCCACGCTGACAAATTGGCCACTCTTCCATCCTCATTTTCCTTGGTGTCTCTGCAGGATTCCACCCCAAGCACCAGTCTTTCCTGAACCGTCTCTTTCTTCACTTCTGGTGTATCATGGTCCTCTGTCTTTCCTCTCACCTCCGTCTCCTTGACTGCCACCTGCCCCCACCAGAGTGCAATAGTATGCTCACCTCCTCTCTGTATCTGTTTCTGTCCATCTCTTTGTCTCCCCTCCGTTTCTCCCGATCTCTCTCTCTCTCTCTCTCATCTCTCTCTCTCTCTCTCCAGGTGTGTCTCCTCCAGTCTCATGGTTTTACATATCATCCATATGCCAAAGACACCCACATTATACCAGCACCAGCCCATATATAATTCCTGAACTCCCAAACTGTCTACCCAAATCCATCCACCTCCACCTGGTTATCTAGCAGGCAGCTCAAACTTAGCACGTCTAAGGAAGGACCCCTGAATCCACTTCTTGCCCTCCTTGCTGTTCCCTGACCTCCTGAATCTCAGTAAATGGGACACATCTCCTGGCTGATGGGACACATCAGGCTTCTTTGGGCTGAGCACCCTGGCTGGGGAACATTAGTCAGGCAAGCTAACTCTGGGCATGCACAAGTCCAAGGAAAGGGGGTGGGGTCTCCATAACTTTGCCCCCTCCCCTTCTTTATCATCATTGTTTTGGGGCATCTTGAATTCCCTGGAAATGGACCAGCATGCTCATGATGCTGGTCTGCTTCCCCGATGGCACAGGCAACCTGGATGCTCTTGGGTGGGGATAAAGAAGAGTCAGTATTCTGAGTATTGACTTTCCTGAGTTCAATGCAGGAAAGAAACCCACCTCTTCTCTCCCCAGTCCCAACTCCCACCCCTCTTCATTGCCTTTTGAACTCCCACCCATCCATCAGAAACTGTCTTTCTAGTGAGCCCGCCGGGACCACCGTGTGCTATGGTGAGCTTGCCCATCTCAGAATAGTTCTAGCCTTTGCCGTCTGCACTGCTCACTCAGCACCAGGCAGCTCGTATGTTGTCCCTTTTTATGTGCAGTCACTTCAATTTATGTGATTAAATTAAAGGAGGTGACGTGTGTGCATGCCCACCTCTATCTAGGGCTTTCCACACTGTACCCTAATTGTTGATTGCCTCGTGTGTCTACCCTTTTAAGCTGTGAGCTCCTTGCATACACAGATGTCTGTATCCTTTATCTCCCATGCCTGGCATCCAGTAGGTGCCCAAGAACATTTGAACGCACGACTGTTGAAACGGTAATGCACGAAATACTCTTGCAGCAAGGTGATGACGACTTTTGATGGTGCTGTTTTCAAGTAACCTCCCCAGAGAGGACTGCATTGTCTTCTTCCATGAGCTCATCCCAAGATGCAGCCAGGTTCCCACGCACCTGCTGGGCCATGCCTATACCTGCCGATTCACGTTGAGGAGACTCTGGTTGCCCCCACGTGTCCTGGCGTATCTCTTGGAACGTGCAGCCAGAGCTCGAAGCCGGAAGCAGACCGGAAGGGTCCTGCCCTGCTCTGCCACTTACCAGCTGGGTAACCCAGACAGGTCCCTCGTCCTGGTCCCCCATCTTGGTCCCTCAACCTCTTGGAGTCTGTTTTCTCCTTTGAAACATGAGAGCTGGACAGCTTGACCCCGAGGTGCCCTGGACAACGTCGCATCTCAGCACGAGGCTGTGTCACCAGCAGGGGCCAGGGAGGGCTGGGGTGTCCTGTAGACATTCACAAACGCCACCTCTTCCACAAGAAGCCTGGGGAGAGGGGGGGCCGGGCAGGGGGATCAGTCCTCAAGAGCAGCCTGGCCGTGACGGAGAAGAGCGGATCCCCCTGTAAGATGCCAGGCCGGATCCCCCTGTAAGATGCCAGGCCGGTGGCGTGTGCCCTGGATCAAGTGCAGGTAACCGTGCCTTCAGCTGGCCTCCCCCAGCTCCCCCCCGCTCCACCCTGCTCGGCGCTGACAGAGTTATAATAATTGGGTGCTTCAACTTAAACTCACCAGCTCCGGCTTCCTGAAAGGAAGGTCGCAATTAGCCGTCCTCACCCTGTAATAACGTCTTTAATATCCACTTTCATGGTTCACATTACAGTCATTCAGGCCCGTCCCCTCGCACGCAGCCTGTCAGGCGGTGGGGCTGGGTGCCCACGAGGGAGCTGCCCTGCTGAACGGCTCGGCAAACAGCAGCTCCAAAGGCCCACCAATTTGGGCCAGGCAGCTGGGGAACGATGCTGGGAAATGAAAAGGGCTATTTCTGCCCTCCCCGGCTCCAGAGGGCCGATGAGGTCGGGGGCGCAGGCGGGAGGGCAAAGGAAGGGCTGGCCCTCCACCAGCCCTCCAGGCTTCCCAGCGATGAACTTTTCCCTGTTCGGTGGGATGAGCTTTCATTCCACCGCTGGGCATTTTAAAAGAGCAGCAAGAAGGTGGAGGTGATATTGGGGTTGAATGGAAGACTCTGGACGCAGGGTCCGTACCTGTGCCTACCTGTCGGGGCAGGTCACAGACCTTGAATGGGGGAGGCTGGCTGTCTCTGAACGGTGGCAGTGGGGGCATGGAGGCGCGGGGGCCTCCGGCCACGTTCACCTGAGCAGTGGCCATCCTGGGAGGCACCTGGCCTGCTCTGGAGAGAGCATCCCCCCGACAGCGGGACGCGGTCATCATCAGCCTCTCACTAATTCAGTCATTAATTTGCAGACATTTAATGAGCACTAACTATGCGCCAAGCACCAGGGTGAATAGAATATAGACCGTGCCTTCAAGGGACCAGACAAAAAATAAAAAATAATTGCAATACGTACAGTGGGGAATACAAGACGTAGGCACGGGAGTCGCCTGGAGGAGGGAAAGAGGAACCCAAGGGCTTGCTGAAGGCAGATTGTCTTTTTACAAAGCGGCCACAACATCATTTCCGTTCTGGATGCTCTCTCAGAACCTTGCCACTCCCTCATTCAGAGATGGAACCTGTGCCCTCCTTCCCCTGAACCTGGGCAGGCCCTTGTGACAACCTCGATGAATAGAATGTAGCAGAAGTGATGCTGCATGACTTCCAAGGTTATAAAAGGCCAATGAAGCTTCTGCAGTTGCCTCTCTTGGAATGCTTGTTCAGCAGATGCCATGTTGGGAGGAAGCCCAGGCCACACGGAGAGGCTGGCAGCCGGCATCATCAACTCTCGGACACGTGAGTGAGAGAGCCCTCAAGGGGACCCCAGCTCCAGCTACCACCTGACTGCAGCATAGAGAGACCATGAACAAGAACCAGCTATCTGAGCCCAGCCAGGCCCAGAACTGTGAGATATCGTAATACAATGACTGCTGTTGTTTTACGTCACTACGTTTGGGGTGATTCATTACACAGCGATAGATAAGTAAAATACCGATTCGTAAGGCGCAACAGAGGCTGACCAGGTGGTGGGCGAGTCGTGTTCCAGGCAAAAGGCACAGTACACGCACAGCACAAAAGCATGAGTTAGAGCTTTGTGATTAGAGACCCACAGGAGCTGGTGTTGTGGGTGTCTGGTGCGCAGGGGGTTGGAGGGTGGGAAAAGCTTGCAAGATTGGACAGCGCGAGGGTGGGGCTTTGGTCCTGTACATCACAGGGAGTTTTTGAGGTTTTCAAGCAGAAGGAAGTTCTAATCATCTCTGGAATCTGGGATGAGGACCAGTGGACAATGGAATGAAGAGAGATAAGACTGATTCAAGTCTCTGTTACCATCCATCCAAGTGCCACCTCCGGGTCAGACCCACAGGGAGGATAGGAGGCTACTCCACAGATCTGCTCAAGAAAGATACGAAGCGGCAATGAAGATAGAAAAGAGAGCCCTGGGAATTTAAAGAATAAAATCAGTTTTATGGCCAGATGAATAAGACAGATGAAGGAGGAGAGGGATTTTGGAAGGTTCCTTGGATTTCTGAATTGTGGGAGCAAGAAGATGCCAGTCCCTGAGACAGAGGATAGAAGGACAAGAAAGTTTAGGCAGGAAGATGAAGGGTTTGATTTGGGGCACACTGAATCTTAAGTAGATAAAGATAATCCACGGGCATCTGGATTTACAAATTTTGCAGCTCAGAAGAAAGGGCTGAGCTTTTAGTACAGATATGAGATTTAGCTGTCCCCTCAAGCCATAGGAGGGCCAAGGGCAAAATCCTGGAGAAAGCCGGTGTTTAAGGGTGGAGAGAGGAAGAGACACGGAGAAGCAGTGGGACAGCTGGGATGTGGCCAGACGACAAGGACAAGGACGGACAGCATGCAGGAGGGAGTGGCCAGCATGCCACGCCATGCATACGGCGGCTTCCGGTTTCCAGTGATGGTGGGGAAGGGTGGGGAGGACACAGCATGCCTCTCCAGGGAAAGAGCAGTTTGGAGGCCTGTCTGTTAAGGCGGGCTGTCCTAACTGCGGAGGAAAAGGGCCGGATGTGATGACAAGAAACACCTCTTGTCTGAAGTGGCTGGTGTGTAGGATGTGGGGCAGCGAGAACGTTGGAGGCCAGGTGCCCCAGCCGCCCTGCACGGGCACCATTTGACAAGGGAGGACATTGAGAGCCAGAGATACAAAGTGCCTTTTGGTCTTTGGTCCAAAAGAGCTAGGAGGACCAGAACCCCAGCCTGGTCCCAGACCCTCCGGGGCCAATGTTCCCACCCAACTTTGCCATGAAATCCCAAGAGCAACAACGAGGCTGAACTTTCTCCCCACTAGGCTGGTCTTGAACTTGGGCTGATTGCTTTGGCTCCAGCTCCCCTCCCCCACCCATCCATCCTGCTTCCTCCGCTATCTCTGGCTTCAGTGGCAGCCACTTCCTCTCGGCCTTCATAGACCAGACCGTTGCGGGGGGGGGGCTGGGGGGGCGGGTTCCAGGGCTACATCCTTGCCCCTCCAGCCCACACCAGCTCGCAGAAGTACCCAGAAGTGGATGACGGTGGGCTCAGGAAGGCAGGAAAAGGAATGGAAGGCGGTGGGCTGAGGTGGGCTTGGCTGAGGGGCAGCAGAGGGCAGGGGAGCAAGGGCATGGGGCACGTAAAGCTGCAGTGCTCTCCCAGGACGCCCCTCCACCCGCCCCACTGCACCCCACCAGCCTGCCTCTTTACCTCCCCCCCCCCAATACCTTGAAACCAAACCGCGTGAAGGGGAGCCGGGCAGGTGCTTAGCGCCTCTAATGGGTTCCATTACAAATGCTCCACAGTAAGGTAATTATGTTCGAAAATAACAAACGTGTCAGTTTTTCTGGAAATATTTTTACTTCGAGCGAGGGAGAAACTACACTATCGTTTTTCAAGTGCATCTCTACGCCTGTACATATTAATTAACTGCACTCCGGCTCGACCATCTCTCGGCATTTGTATTATTCATAAATGTCTTGGGGCTGCAGGGGACTTCTGTACTCCCCTCCTCGGCTTGGAATCACTTTTAATTTCAAGTTCTTTTTTGACTAATTGCACTCGTGGTTTGTGCCTCCTGTACCAGAGAGCTATTCCCTGGCCGTTGTTTCCCCCCATTCTTTTCCCTTCCTTCTCACTCTGCTTCTTCTAGGGTCTCTGACTTACAAAATCCTTGCCAGGTCCTCACCATGGTCATAAATAAATCTCCAGTGAAGATCATGCTTCCTCTGATTTTAAGGGGTGGAGCTAAATATAAATCCTTCAGGGCAGTTACAACATGCATCCTTAGGTAACAAAAGAAATTAATTTGGAATATAGAACTACTGGGATAGGAACCACTTCTGCTGGGTGGGCGGTAGGCACACCTACCCAACACAAGTCACTTTGTTTTAGACTAGTTATTCTTAAGCCAGTCCTTCTGACAGTAGTTAAGTAATAGAAGCTGCTATCAGTTGGGTCCACTTCTGTCCTGTGACAATGAAGTGATAACAAAGCAAAAAGGAAGCTACTCACCCCTTTTTCTATTTTCTATAAGAGGAGGGCATGCATTGAGATAATCCAGAAGGAGTCTCGCATCATTAAGATATATTTTCAAAAGGAAGAGGCCAGAGCACAATCTTCTTTTCCATTGCCCAGAATTGTCCCCAGATCTGCTGGGTGACTATTCACGTTGCATCTGACACTTAGAATATGACCAAGCCGCCTCCATTAAGCTCATAACTGTTGGCCAGTAACCAACTTCCATGAAGTCAGAAGTCACGGCAGGTCAACAAAAGCTCCGAACAATCTGAGGTTCTTCTTATTAGATTTCCCCTCAAGATGAAAAAGGGTGTCAAAAAGTGATCCAGTGGTTTACCAACAAACTATTGAAAATTATTTATTGATCAATAAGCCGTTGACACCCCTTCTGCCCCGCTGGGACAACTACCAGATTTATAGTGTATCTAGCAACCTATTAAACCTGTAGTTTTAGGGAGAGTCATAAATAGACACTTCTTAAAATGGTAGAGACAGAATTCCTATATCCACTCAAACACTGGCAATAATGAAGACGAACAGGTTGGCATCAATTCCCTGACCAAATCCAATCCAAGGTAACAAAGTTCCCTGATCTGCCCTGTTATTTCTTAGTTATAGCTTCAACTGGAGACACATTCAAATTAGGTCATTTGGGGAGGGTTTGCTTACAAGGGGATTAATTTCCAAGGTGAGGGCAAGTGGAAGCCAGGATTCAGGGATGGATGCAGTGGGGTTGTGACCACCCCAAGCCAAGAGGACAAGGGAAGGGGCCAGTCCACAGCTCCGGGGGGAATCTCTAGGGCAGACGATGTCACGAGAGGAGCAGTGGCCTTTGGTGGTGGGACCTGGGCACCCTGAGCTGACCCTGCAGGGTGGCAGCCAAAGCAATGAAGATCTGGCCTCATTCCCCCTCCCTTCGATCTGTGGCCAGGGCTCCATCGGCTGAACCCAGCTGGAAGCCACAGAGCACGGGAGCCCGTGGGTGTGGTCCATTCGGGTGAGCCTCCCAGGGCCCAGAGCAGGGTGGCCAGAGGAAACTCCCCCCGCAGAGGGCAGGCCCTCTTCAGAAGCCACCAAGGTTTGGGGAAGGGGCGCTGGAGTCTCTACGCCCCTCCCTGGCTGGGCTCAACATTCAGGATTTGTCAAAGGGCCACGGTGGTGACCCACACGTGTCCCTTGGTGACCCCCAACTTGGAAGTGAAAGTGTGGGCCGGTCTGGGAGTTTCTTCGCCGACATGTATATATATCTGGGAGAAAAGAGGAAATAAGGTAGAGAGGAAGAGCTGATGGCTGGGTGGGAGGGAGGGGGAGAGAGCACAAGCATGGAAGGGGTGAGAAAGAGAGAGAAATCTCACAGATTTTAAATATAGGAGTATAAATAGTTGAAAATCTGGGGTGCTGTATGTGTGCAGAAAATGCAGATTGGGGTTTTGAAGTCAGATACCAGAAGCAGAAATGTTCATTCTCTTGAAATATTGTGAAGGGAAGACTGTCTATTAAGGAATTACACACACACACACACACACACACACACACACACACACATATATATGTGTGCACACTGTTATATAAGTATAAAAAAACAATGACACAGACACAGAAACATGTGCAATGATACCCAAACACAGAGACATAGAAATACATTAAAATACATACAAGGATCTGCCTTTTGCCCTAAGGCATCCATCCATCCATTCATTCACAAATATTTATCGGGTGCCCCCCCTGTGTGTGAAGGACACTGCTGGGTTACGAGGATACAGTGGTGGACAGGACCACAGGTCATCTCCTAAGTGAGCTCGTAGCCTACTGACGTGCTGAGACATAATCCCACAGAGGCACGGAGCTAGAGGAAGAGGCTGCTAAGGAGGTGGGCTAGGGAGTCTAGACCACAGTGGACTCACACGTACTCTGAGGTCTTTGAAAGGAGGTGAAAGGTTTGCATATTTGTCACTGCCTCATGACCATGGTACACTCAAATCCTGAGCCATGAAGATGAATGAATGAGTTCAAGGATGAACGAATAAGTGAGTGAATGAATGAATGAACATCCTGCCAACTAGCAACAAGGTAGACATGGCCTTGGGCTGCCCAGAACTCTAACGTTCCATTCCATCCCTGGAGAAGAGGCGCCCCCAAGGCGCTCAGCTTTGAAAGGATCAATCGAGGAAGGTGACTGGTCTTTCCAGCTCAGCCAAGCTACCTGCCAGCCTCTGAGCCTCTGTGACTGTGGGTGGGGCGGGGGAACAGGCTGCAGCTTGAAAGCCAGACTCTCTAATGAGCTTTGCAAACCTGAGGTCCTTTCCTCTGGACCCAAAGGGATGGAGCTTATTCCTTCCTCCGTCCTGGAGCAACCCCACCCTCACGCGATCTTGTCTGGGGTTCTAAACTCTTTGCAAAGCCTGGTGGCAAGCTTGCCAGCTTCGGAAGTAAAAGATGTAGGTAGAAGATGGAGGGAACGCCTTGCTGCCCCCCTCATTACTATGGAAAGGTGAGCACTGATTATTGTCAGCAAGAGTGGAGCCTGGGGATGGAGGAGTTCACTCTACTGAGGCTGTATTCCCACCCTTCTCACTGTGTGTGCATGCATGTGTGTGTGTGTGTGTGCATGCGTGTGTGTGTGTGCATGCATGTGTGTGTGTGCGTGCGTGCATGTGCACCTCTGCACACAGGAGTTAGAACAGGGCCAGGCTGCAGCAGCTGCTGCAGGTACCCATCTGCATCCCTCAGACCGGACCATTCCATGATCCCTTGCCAACCTCCGCCGGCCAGTATCTGCATGTCTCGGCCGGAGGGCTTTTGCCACAACTGCGTAAGGCGACAGGAGCGCAGCAGGCCAGGAGAGCTGAGGAATGGTTACCCTCTGCGAGCAGCTCTTAACCAAGGACTCTTGGGAGTTGGTGTTTAAATCCCTGGGCGACCTCATCCCCCGCGGTGCGGGGGGGATAACTCTGAGGTGTGTTCTCAGTGTCTCCTGGAGTTTACCTACACCAGCAAGAGCTGGTCTCACACCGGGGCAGCTGGCTTCCTAGAACACTGCTTAATGGTCGCCGTCCTGTCTCTGTGCCCCTTCCCCATGCCCGCCGCACCCCACCAGCGGTCCCTGTACCTCCCAACTCATCTCCGATCACCTGAATCCTTTTGGGGAACCCAAACTAACACATACACAGACCTCGCTCCTTGCAAAGTCAGATGGACCCTAGGCTGATACTGACAAGACCCTCCTTGGGCAAGGTCAGCTTCCCCAAGGAGCCAGCCCTCACGGGAAGGACTAATGAGAGGCTCCTTCAGGGGGATGGGCTATGTCTGAGAGGAGACAGAGAGGGCTGCTCTCTGTCCTAAGATGTGAGGTTTGAGTCCAGACTGGAAGAAGTTTTCTGGGGTTCCCATCCTTTTCACCATCATCCCAGACCCAAGAGCTACCTCCTGGGAACAGGTACTAAATGCAGTGACACAGCCAGCTGGGGCCCCCCGTGGCCTTTTTGAGGTTCTTCTTGGTGGTCTCTGGGCAGAAGGAGGAACAAAAAGCCAACTCCAGGGAACATCAGCGAGAAGGCACATGGGTTTTTTGGGGGGTGTTCTTTTGCGACTCATTCTCTCATTAACCCAAAGAGGCAAGCAGTTACCAAATGCATATTAATATCCATGGATATTTAATATAGAGGGAAGAAAAGGCTTGGCATTTTTAGAAAGAGACTTGGTTAGAAGGCAGTTGGTTAAGGTTGAGGGGGAGGATGGGGAGATGGGGGTGATAGCTAAAGTGTACAGGGTTTCTTTTGGATGTGATGGAAAAGTGCTAATATTGACTATGGTGACGGCTGCACCTGAGAATATACTAAAACCACTGAATCTTACACTGTAAATGGGTGAATTGTATGCTATGTGAACTGTATCTCAAGAAAGCTGTTTACAAAAAGGGCAGTTGGGTTTAGAAGGAAGGAAAAGTAGAGCTTTGGGGCTGGATAGACGCGGCTTTGAGTTCCAGCTTTACCACTTGTAGCTCCGATGACAAGACACTGAACCTCCCTGAAACCTCAGCTTCTTCGAGTGAAAATACTTAGGGTTGTTGAGTCGATTTAAGATACCTTATAAAGCACTTTAAAACTTCCCGGCATATAAATAGTAGTTAGTTTTAATAATTTTAATAATAATAATTAGCAGCTGAAAATTATACCGAAGCTGCTACTAGAAATTACCATTGCATATTAAATGCTCATTCTTTAGAAGAGGTACTAATTAGTACAAAAGGAAGTGATCCTTTCAAAAGTATTTTTACCTAGCAACTTAGTTGGTCTAAGAACTGGGTAAGAAAAGGGCTGAGAAAGAGACTCAGCCTGATCATAATCTGTCTTTTAAAGATTCTGACCTCAAAGGGAAATGGTCACCAATGAAGGGGCCAGTGGTGTTAAAACCAGAAGAAAAATCATTTCTCTCCAGTCTGGAAAACAGGTAGGTAACACGGGGTGATCGGCTTCTGAGTAGATGAGTAGGGTTTGGGTGCTGAGTCAAAGCCAGGACCCAGACTTGCTTATCAAACCTAGAGGCTGTTCTGATGGGATCAACTGAAATGTTCTTGAGAGAAAAGAGCAGATCGCTTAATCAAGTTCAAAATCAAGTGGAATCTGGAACCACCAGGGTACCGTACGTGCCCAAGGTTTACATTTCTTTTAACTCTTGATGCAGATTGAATTTGTTTATTCTCATAGAAAGGGAGATGGGAACTGATTTGTATTATTATTTTCTATCTAGAGGAAAAGCAATCATCGATCTGGAGTATGTATTTTGTTCTGTTTTAATATTACCTCTTGTTTTATGCATCTCCTAAGTGCACCGGGTTTTAAAACAGATGTAGATTAAGATGTCCAATCTACCCCCAAGTTAACAAGTTAGTCTGCCCTGCCACAGTTTCCTTGATATTAGCAGAATCCTTGATATTGAAACTCATGGGTCAGAGACACAGGACAGCTTATCACAGCAAGAGTGGTAGCCAGAGTGTCATTGTCATTGTTTTTGCATCTGTTCCTCAAGCCACAGCTCCCACAATGCAATGCAAAGAGGACCAGGTGACACCTGGGCATACACAGTAGGGTGTGTTACAGTAGAGGAACCCTGAATTTAGGGAACCTGAATCTTTTATAATGGATAGTAAGCATGCTTACCCTTGGCTCCAAGAGGGTGACATTATGGCTTCCAATGCTGTTCACCATGCAAGCAACCTTACAAAGATCAGAACAAAGGCAGTCTGCATCTCTGCTTGGAAGGTAAACAGAAATGTGAGAGACCCAAAGAAGACGGTCTCCCAGTACTCAACAGCTGTGTCTTCATCTCTGAGCCTCAGTTCCTTGATCTGTAAAATGGGGATAACACCTATCTGGCTGGAAAGAAAAATGAAATATCAGTGTAGTCTTTCAAGCACAGTTCCTGGTGCACAACAAACACTCAAGAAATGTCGGTTATTCCCTCCTGCTGCCTCCCCCTTAACTAAATGATAGTTTGGTGAAGACTTTATTCTCTACGAATCCCACCCCTTCCTACCAACTCACATTAGAATCCATAAAATAATATCCATATGAAAACTTTGCCACCATTATTTTGTTTCAAGATGGCAGCCTACCAGCCAAATAGAATGTTAAGTGTGCCCTGATCCCATTAGCAGAGTATCAAACTTGATTAATTTCAGCCCAAAGACTCACCATTAAATAATTCAAACATCTTAAATCCTCCAGCTCAGCAGTTCTCACTTTGCTGCATTTTTAAGTCATCGGGGAGCTTTTAAAAAAATGCCACTGCCTCCAATACCAGTGAAATCTTACTCTCTGGGGGTGGGACTCGGGTACCCGTAGTTTGAAAAATTCTCTGGGTGATGCCAATACCTAGCCAGGGACAGAAGTGTTGCTTTGCACGTGCTACTTTGCAATTCTTAAGCTGTTTCACTGGAGTGTAATTGGTCTAACTCCGAAAAGGTCACCGGGCATTTGCAGGTACTTCACTGAGCCCAGCACGGAGCTGTGGCCTGGGCAAGGGGAGTGGGCACACAGAAGAAACTGAAAGGGGTGGGGGTCGGTGGTCCATTCTCTAATAGAAGATAGGGGAGCACCCCGGAAATGTGGAATTCTAAGGAGCCTTGAGAACAGGGCTCTATACTCTGAGCACCCAAAGGATGCTTTCAAATGGTCTCAGGATTCTGGGCTCCACCCCGAAGCATCAAGCATTCTGCACGCACACTTCAGCTTGAAAAGAGCTTTAGTCCTTCCTTGCTCCCCAGCAGACTAGATTATAGGATTAACTCTTCATCTCCTGGCTGGGCTATCGGGAAACCTTTCTCCTCTCTTTCCTTAGGTATAAACAATCAATAAAAAAGATTTTTCTCGCTTTCTTCTCCCACTTTTCTTTGGAGTTGTTCTAGGCAGTTGCTTTGGGGTTTTGACAGATCCTGAAGGAGAAACTAAGGCAAGGTCCAGCACCGGGCTGGGTCGGGCCTCCTCTGTCACCTGCTCTGTGGTTATGCGGATGCTGCAGGCTTCCTTTGCCCCTCATTCTGTCTGTGGTGAGCAAAGGTGCATAGGAGGGCTTTGGGGCCTCCAAAGTCAGAATTTTCCATTTGCTTTGAGCTGGTTTTCAATCCCCCTCACTCATAAACATGCAAATTACTCAGGTAATTGGGACACCTGAAGTCCCACGGAGCCTAATTTGTCTACACAATGCAGGCTGCAAGCAAATTACCTGAAACTCAGGTGAAAGTGGGCTTTTCAGACCAAGGAGAGCCTGCTGTCCAGAGCCTTTGTTTCCGCAGGGAGGCTGCATTCTCCTCTTGGAACGTGGCGGGAACAGAAGGGACCGGAAACACTTAGGGGAGGTGGAGGAGCCACTTTCCCATCACAGAACCAGCAGCCGTGGTCCCAGCTGAGGCTAGCTCTGAGAACCACTTGGCAGGGGGCCTCCTACAGAACCCAGACTCTGAGGAGGGAGCCCCGGAGCCTGATGCCGCTGGACGTGGGCCCACGAGCTGACCAGGGCAGTCTCCCTTTACGTCACACCATCAGAAGGTGCAGGGCAGGCTGCGGGAAATGGCTCACTGGGGGAAACTGAGTCCCTCCAGGATTCAAGAGGCTTTTAAATCGTAGCTGTTCCGGGCAGGGGTGTGGGGCAGGGGCTTTGGGAAGGCTCTCTGGCTTCCATAGTGGAGCTAGGGCCACGTCAGAGCAGGCGAGGTTAGGCAAGGCTGCAGCCTTTCATCTGCCCCTCCTCTATTTCCACTCCCTCCCTCCCTCCCCAAGTTCCAGGTAGGCGTGATGGCATAGAAGCTAGAGCTTTGTTCTTTCCCTCTTCCTGGGCACCTGCTGCGCCCGTCCTAGAAGGCCTCCACGAGTGACATCACAGGCCTGTCGCCACGGAAACGGGCAATGAGGTCAAGCAGTGGGGATGGGGGTGGGAGTGGGGGGTTGGGGGGGTGATGGCTTCAGGCAGGGAAGGAGGGGCGCCGAGATCTGGGGGGCCAGGACTGCGGGAATGAAGCCCAGGGCAGGGGGATTAGATTTGACACCTGACATCCAGAGAGCTGAAAATGCAGCCCACGACCTTCCCCAAACAGGGGCAGATCCGCAAGGCGTGGCCACCGCTGGAAGGCGAAGATGATTGGTCACTTCCTGCAGAAGCCGCCCCCTGCCCAGGGCCACCCCCCAGAGCCTGATTGTCCCTTCGGAGCTGGTTCTACTTGTCATTTGTTGGCTCAAAGGTCGGCATGGACTTCTTAGAAAGACAGACTTCCTCTGGCCATTCCTTGAGGACTGAGCTCTCAAAACCAATTGGCCCAAATCTCAGCCCTGATGAATGTAAATGGGCTTTACATTCCCACTGGGGGTGGGCGAGGCTCACAGGGGAAGGGCAAAATGAGCAGCCAGAGACCAGGGCCAGGGGCATGTGTCCAGAGGGCCAGGGGCCAGGCTGTGTCGGAGCCAGGGAGGCTCCTGAAGCCCCAGGAGGCGAGGAGAGAGGGCACTTTACAAATCAACAGCTCCCTTTTAAAACTGGAGTTTAACCTCCCTTAGGTTTGCTTTCGAATTTATTAGCAGTTTCATTTCCTTGGGTAATAATTCATTATCTCACTCCCAAGCCTGGGGAGCAGTGCTGGCCTAGAAGTGGCATTTACCTTCCACAACTTTAAGTGATGCTTTTTTAGCTGTGTCATCTTCAGATCACTCTCAGCCCTGGCCCCACACTGCTCCTGCATCCCCATGTACCCCAAGGAGGATGTCGGCGCCTCCCTAGGTGCAGGCTGACTGACGCGGCCTTAGAGGGGCGACCCCCCCCCCTCCTCCCCCTCCCACCCCCCAGCACTCCAGCCCATCTGCATTCTGATGCTATTTGCATCAGGCTCTCTTTGGGGCCCGAGCCGCTCTCTCTTGTGAAGGGAGACAGCTGCAAGCTGCAGGGAGATAGAGCTGTCCTGTTGGAGTCAAGATAACTGCTGCTGGGATGGAACCCAGTGGAGGATTGGAGGGGGCCCCATGTGTCAGCTTAACGGCAGGATCTGAAAAAGCTATTTCAATCCCGTCTCCAAGTGGGAAACTGGCAGATGCCCTTCTGTGGAATGAAAGTTTTTCTCTTCCTCTCCATCCTCTCTGCCAAGGAAGAAAGCTTGATTAACAAGGGGCGTGAGGAAGCTTTTTCACTAAGAAAAAGTCCTTTTCACAAATCCCTTCTCTCCTTGCATCCCAGAAAAGACCGCATCGTAACGCCCAACATGGCAGGCTGGGGATGAGGATGGGGCCCTCTCCCCATCACCAGCCAAAGCCCCTTCCTCCACGTGTTGGTCCATTGCTGCCTTCTTTCAGCACCTACTGTGTTCCAGACACTGGACGCTAGATATAAAAATGCAAGAGCCAATGTGGTCCGTACCCACGGAGCTTACGGTCAAGTGGCATGTTTTTGCTGCTTGGCAAGTGACCTGGAATGTGTGGGAAATGGTGAGGAGAGAGGGGTTCTTCTCCGTTAGTAATCTCCTGTATTACAGTACAATTGGCTGGGTGCTTACTCTGTAATGAGAGGTTCCCGATTCACCTCTCCCAGCCTGTGCGGCGGGAGGTCAGCACCACCTTTGTGGCTTCAGTCTACAGTTGGATATGTGGAGACTCACTGGATCAGCAACGAGAGTCCAGGTCTGTCTCCACAGCCAGACTCCATCCTCTGTAGCATCGGGGCCCAAACTTGCTGCGTGGAGGAACCGCCTGATGCCCAAGGCCAATACATCAGAAGCCCTGGGAGTGGGACCGGGCATCAGTATTGTTAAAGTGCCCAGGTGATTCCGACACGGGGCCATGTTTGAGAATCATTGCCCTACAGTCTTCCTGCTCAAGTGTGGGCTGGGCCCTCAGCCTCACCTGGGAGCTTGTTAAAAATGCTGGCTCTAAACCCCACACCAGGCCCGACGAGTCAGAATCTGCATTTAACAAGATGCCCAGGTGACAGTTAAGTATCTTGCCCGAGCTATGGAAATCCCCTGTAGAGGTGTAGCCTCGCCACCACTGCCCCTGCTCTACCAGCCCTGCTGTGCTATATGTGGGGCCACAAGTCCCCAGGATAGGAGAGAAGAGACAGCTTCCTCCTGGGTCAGTCATCAGCTTGCTCCAACTCAGCCCCACAGAGAAAGGGAGAAAAGGGGTAGGGAGGGGAGGAGGGGCCCTCCAGACCCAGCATGCAAATCACACGCAAATCAGCATCCTGGCACCTTTTGGGATCGGGGCTGGGGAGAGACTTGCAACCCTGCAGGTGAGATTAAAAACTGATGGTAAGGTTGGGGTCTGCCAGCACCCCAGAATCTCCTCCTCCAGGTCATCAGCTCCCTCAGGCCCAGGCCTGGCTACCGAAGCGTCCCCAGGCTCCTTGCAGAGGAACGGCTACCTGTGCCAGGCATGTCTTGGCCAATGCCCCCATTCCCTGATCTTCCTTACTCAAGCCAGCAGATGTGACTGGACTGGGGGCTCTTGGCACCTCGGGCATTTGGGTGCTGTTTGTCAAAATTGTAGCACGATGTCAAGGCCTTAATGGCTGAGTGGTTCCTTCAGATCGGTGCCGCTCGCCTGTTAATGGGCAGCACCTGTTTTCTGGGCTGCCGGGAGGAAGGGCGGGGATGGAGGAGGGGCTGAGGCACAGCCCACCTTGTTCAGCTCAGTCGGGGGTGGGGGGGGCGGCCCAGGTGATGGGTGGGACGGAGCGGGGTGGCACTCCTGAGCTACAGGGAGCTGCCCAGCCCAGAGATCGGGTCTCTAGCCCCCGAGGGCCGCGCTATGGCAGATTCCGTCCCGACTCTGCGATCAGCTGGCTGAGCCTGTCTGGACCTCTTAGTTGGGTGCGTTTCTATCATCTCCACAATATGCATCACACATCCGTGGTCTCATCTGCCTGTCAGACGCCTTTCCCAGCCAGTTTCCTCCTCCTCTTCAGATTCCTCCTGCTACGGTTTCTATCCCCACATCGGCTTCCAAAAGCAATGGAGAAAGCAGAACATTGAAAAGGACACCCAGAGGTCAGAGTTCAAGACCAGCTCTGTCACTTACAAGTCACGTGGCCTTGGGCAAGTCATGTATCTTGTCTGAGCACTGGTAATTTCATCTTCCAAAAACGGGAAGAATGAGGCTGGCTTTGCTGAGCTGTGGTGAAAAATAAAGTGATATCTATGTGAAAGCTCCTGACACAGGGGCAGGCACATTGTGAGTACTCAACTCTGGCTCTATTTCTACATTTATGCAAATAAAGTCTGAGTTTGAGTGATCCTCCAAGTGGGGTCCCCATACCAGGACCAGGGGCATCGCCACCAGGGAGCTTGCTAGAAACACACATCCTCAGGCCCTGCCCCGGACCTACGGAGTCAGAAATGCTGGGCAGGGCCCAGCAATCTGTTCTAACAAGCCCTCCAGGGTGAGAACCATGGGTGAGACCACTAAATGCTACATCTATTAAGCCATAAATCGCTCCGCTACCTTCTAAGTCACATGGATTTGGAGGAGAAATCATATGCATTAGAGTTCTTCAGAGTAACAGAACCAACAGGAGAAATAGGTAGACAGGTAGGTCGATTGTAAGGAATTAGCTCACATGATTATGGAGGCTGATTAGGAGACTTTCCATGATCTGCTGTCTGTAAGCTGGAGACCCAGGGAAGCCAGGGGTGTAGTTTGAAGGTCTGGGAGCTGGAGAGCTGATGATGAAGATTCCAGTCCGAATCTGAAGCCCTGAGGACCAGAAGTGCCAAGGTCAAGGGAAGATTGATGTCTCAGTTCTCAGTCAGGTAGACAATGAATTCAAGCCCTCCGCCTTTTTGTTCTCTTCAGGCCCTCCTCAATGGCTTGGAGGAAACCCACCCACACTGGGGAGGGCCATCTGTTCTGCTTGGTTCACCAATTCAAATGCTAGTCTCTTCCGGGAATACTCTCGCAGACACACCCGGACAGAATGTTTAGCCAGCAATCTGGGCATCCCGTGGTCCAGTCCAGTGGACACATGAAATTAGCCATCACACAAAATAAATAGTGAGGAGAGCAGCTTCCTGTCCACAGACCATGTGTGAGGCACTCTCCCATCAACCCACTGAATCCTCACAACCACCCTGTTAGACACAGATATTATCCCCATTGTACAGAGGAGAAAACTGAGGCACCCGGAGGCAAGTTGGCGAGCTCTGAAACCAAGCATTCGGAGGCAAGTTGGTGGGCTCTGAAACCAAGCATTCCGGCTCCAGAAGCTGTGGGCGGTGCCCACCCCACCAGCAGGCAGCCAGGACCTGTGGGATCCGAGGGGTCAAAGTTCATGGACCTGGTGGAGGAGGAGGGTGTGTGTAACACAGACAGATGGGGTCCTAGGGAAGCCTGTTTGGGGAAATTATTTAAGCTCGCAAGCTCTCCTATATTATACTCATAGCTCCCCGCATGTCTTTCCATGTGTTTATCACAAATGAACATCAAAGATGTATTGTGTTTTTATGTGTTCAGTGTCTCCATTGCCTGCTGGGCTATAAGCTTCATGAGGGCAAGGGTCACATCTGTCGGGACACACGGAATCCGTAACATAGCGTGGTGCCTGGCACACTGCAGACCACAGTCGCTGGGTGAATACATGAATCAACAGTATGCCTACCCCTCCCTCCCCACTGTAATTATTTTCATGTCTGTTTTCCTTCTAGACCGAGACCCCGGCAACTACATAGACTGTCTTATCCAGCTCCGTACACACAGTCCCTAAAACAGTGGCTGGCTTTATATGCGCTTTTTGAGTTGAACCCAATCAAATTCTGAAGTCCGGTGGACCCTGTCGCTAATAAGATCATCCATCGTTCTTGCTCAGGGAAGAAGGGAATGCCAAGTTCGGAGTCAGTCTCCCAAAAGCTGAACTGGGTTTTCACAAGTTTCCTTTATCATGAAGTACCCACAGATTATAATTCCCTGAGGGTAGGACCCAGCATCCTGGTTCCTGGGTACCAGGACTAAGCCAGGGGAGGACTCAGTCTTCCCTGGCAGCTTAATCCACACGGTGGAAAGCCTGGAGCTTTGAGGTGAGTAACCGCTGTGAAAGGGCTCCACTTAACCCTCTTTTTTGCAAACCTAAGATTGTGAGTCAATCTTCAATTAACCTCTTCTCCCAGATTCCACTCAATGCAAAAGGTTTTATTCCGAAGGCGGGAAAGCTCTTTTAGGATTACCTTTGTGATGGTATTGATACCAAACCAGAATCAGTCAGTGCTCTTTCTGTGCCGCCAGAGATACGTGGTCCGAGTCGTCAACTAGACGTAAAATGCCAAGATGCAGGGGAAGACTGTCCCTGGGCGCGCCCCTCCCCAGCCTCCCGAGCCCCCTCTCCCTCATATCCTTGGGGCAACGGCAAGGAGGCGTCAGTATTTTGCTTAGAAATTCTGTTAAAATAATGAGCACCACCCACATCTTCTCTGTTCGCTTCTACTGGCTTTCAACATTTCCAGTCCGACCCCCATGCCATCTTTGTTGGCCAAATGGTACATTCTCCCACAAGGGGACAGACAGCAAACCCTAGGGAGGTCTATTTCTGGAAAATTATTCAGCTCATATACCAACCGTATTTTTATCCCAAATTTATTTTTTCATGAGCTAATAGGTCAGTTGGCTCTGCTCAGGGCAACTGCCAGGAAAGGGGGGAGGGGGTGGGACCGGGAGAGACACGAAGAACCAAGTGAGATGATGCAGATAGCTGCGTGCATGGCATGATGCTGAGGGCGTCTGCTCCTCCAAGGAGGACGCGGCACGGAGATATTGATTTGCTTGGTCTGTGTCCTCTTTATATTAATGAAGCAGCAACTTTGATATTCTCCGAAATGTTCCTGATATACATTCACTGACTGGGGATGGTGAAAGCCACCATTTCTCATCCAAGTAGTTAAGGTATTAATGGGCAGTGATGAGGAGGGTGAGGTGGGGAATTGTGGAGGGGGTGGATAAATAAATGATGGCATAGCCATGAAGGAATATTATGCAGCCATTAAAAATACATATGCAAAGAATATTTAATGACATGAAAGATGCTCACAATATAATATTAAGTTAAAAGAACCTAGAACTTAGAACTGCATATTTAGGACAAGCCACATATTGAAGGAGGATCAGAAGAAATACACCAGAAGTTTCCTTCTTTATACACATAGGGATTTTCCATCTGCCCTGCAATTTGCCTTTATCCCTTCTAGTTTAAAATTTTTCATTATTTTAAAACCTTTTTAAAGTACAAAATAAAACATTCTCCATGTAGAAATAAATTCAAATTATATTGTAAAGGAAAGCTGTACCCTGCTATAGCTATTGTTAGTCATTTGATATATAGTCTCTAGAACTCTGTATATAATATGTATATATATATATCTATTTACCTATGCATATACATGTGCATACCTATATACATGTATGTATAGATATTACACATATGATAACATATATAGGTATGGGTAGATATATGAATTTTAACACTAAAGAGAAAGTAATGAGGGCTTCCCTGGTGGCACAGTGGTTGAGAATCTGCCTGCCAATGCAGGGAACACGGGTTCGAGCCCTGGTCTGGGAAGATCCCACATGCCGCGGAGCAACTAAGCCCGTGCGCCACAACTACTGAGCCTGCGCGTCTGGATCCTGTGCTCCCAACAAGAGAGGCCGCGATAGTGAGAGGCCCACGCACCACGATGAAGAGTGGCCCCCAATTGCCGCAACTAGAGAAGGCCCTCGCACAGAAACGAAGACCCAACACAGCCAAAAATAAATTAATTAATTTTAAAAAAAAAGAAAGTGATGAGATTAAAATACATGTATACATGTTATTATTCAGATTATTTTATGAGCACATCATCAGGCTGCTTTTCATATTAAACATTGTTTAATATTTTTTCTGAAAACACAAGCAATTTATGTTCAGTGCAGACCACTGAACCACCCTTTTCCCCTCGGCTCTCACCTCTACCTGCCAGGTTCATGGGAATGCCTGTGACCATTCACTCAGGAGCTTTCTTCTGACTGAGGAAGCAAGGTAGACACAGGCCAGAAGGGCCTGAGAGTAAATGACCCTGGTAGCCCTCAATCAGTATCACCCTAGGTGGGGGCTGCAGCCCGTGTTCTATCCCAGGGGCTTCTCCGACTTCTACGAGCAGCAGAATAGCCTTTGTGTTTTGGGGGTTTTTTTCTGGCCGTGCCACAGCATGCAGGATCTTAGTTCCCTGACCAGGGATCGAACCCATGCCCCCTGCAATGGAAGCACAGAGTCCTAACCATTGGACCACCAGGGAACTCCCAGGGCCTTTGTGTTTTTACCTGGTTCCCCAGGTGAGTTCCTGCTATGGACTGAATTGTGTCCCCCCAAACCCCCAAATTCAAACGTTGAAGTGCTAATCCCCAGTGTGACTATATTTGGAGATAGGACCTTTAAAGTGGTAATTAACGTTGAATGAAATCATATTTTCTAGCAAATAAATGACTTGCACTGGAATCCTTAAGTGGTAGGCAGAATACTGGCCCCCCAAAGAGTCCATTTCCTAATCCCTAAAACCTGTGAATATTTTATCCTCATGGTAACAGGGACTCTGCAGATGTGAATAAGGTAAGGATTTGGAGGTGGAGAGTTTAGCCTGGGTTATCCAGGTGGGTCCAAAGTAATCACAGGGTCCTTACAGGAAGGAGGCAGGAGGCTCGGAGAAGATGTGATGAAGAGGGCAGAGGGACAGGATTGCTGGCTGGAAGAGAACCACAGCCCGGGAAGGCAGGGAGCCTCTAGAACCTGGAAAAGGCAAAGAGCAGATTCTTCCCTAGACCCTCCTGAAAGGCAAGCTCTGTGGATACCTTGATTTTAGCTGCACGAGACTCATTTGGAGCTTCTGATCTCTAAAACCATAAAAGATTTGTGTTGTTTTACGCCCCCAAGTTTGTGGCAACTTGTTCAGTGACCATAGGAAACTCACACGCCTTCTCCTCTCAGGGCCAGCTTTTGGAGGACCCCATCCCAAGATGCAGGATTTCAGTTAATTCCCTTCTGCTCCGTATGGCATCTCCAACTGTGCCTGGCTTCCCGCCATGGGAGCTTTTCTACATACCTTACTTATATGGTCAGAAAGACATTCTTTTTCTTTTAAAAAGTAAGTAAAATGATTATAATAGGGGGCGCAAGGGACTGTATTCGTTCACTCCACAAATACTTTGCTGAAGGCTGTGTGTTTAGGGGCACAGTGAACAAAACAAAGATTTCTTCCCTCTTAGAGCTTCTGTTCTAGCCATTCTGTTTGGGGGAGACAGATAGTAAGTAGTAAACGGAAGAAGCAAATCAGGTAGGAAGTTAGAGGGGATCCACGGCAATGGAAAAACAGTAAAAGTACAGCAGAGGAGGGAGATTGGGGGTGAGGAGGTGGGGGTGAGGACCTGACTGCACGTGTAAATAGTGTGCTCTGTGTCAGCCTCATTTGATTTATTCCTTTAGTAATCATTTATTTCACACTTGCTTGGTGTCAGTTTCTAAGAACTTTACGAATATTACATCATTTCATCTTCCGTATAGCCCTATGAATGAACGCCATTATTGTCTCCATTTTACAGATGAGAAAACTGAGGCACAGAGAGGTGAAATAACGTTGGCAGCATGGGCAAGTGGCAGAAAAGGGACGTGAGCCAAGGTGGCGTGGTTCCAGTCTATCCTCTTATCCTCTGTACCAGGGGTCCCCAACCCCCGGTACCGGTCCACAGCCTGTTAGGAACCGGGCCGCACAGCAGGAGGTGAGCGGCGGGCAAGCGAGCGAAACTTCATCTGCTGCTCCCCATCGCTCCTCATAGCTCGCATTACTGCCTGAACCATCCCCCCGTAGAAAAACTGTCTTCCATGAAACCGGTCCCTGGTACCAAAAAGTTTGGGGACCGCTGCTCTATACAACAGTGCCTGATGTTTGAGTAAAACCCTCAAGGCCATAAAGGAGTCGGCCGTGCAGGTCTCAGTGAGAAAAGCATTCCTGGGAAAAGGAGCAGCCCGTGCAAAGGTCCTGAGGCAGGAGCATGCCTGGGATATTCGGCCATCCTGGCAAGGCAGCCAGTGTGGCTGGCAGGGATGAGCAGGGGGGTGGTGGTCAGAGCTGTCACTCAGGCCACGGTGAGGACTTGAACTTTGCTCTGGGGAGAGGGGAGATGTGTGGGATCTTAAGCAGTGGGTGGCTTGCTCCAGCTGCTGGGTTGAGTTGTAGGCTGCCAGGGGCAGGGATGGATCAGGAAAACCAGCTAGAGACGCCGGTGGCTCTGCCAGGATGGCGGCAGTAGGAATGGAGAGGACCAGTGGTGGGATTGTGGACAATCTGAAGTAGAACCGACAGGATTTTCCAATGCGTGGGAAGTGGAACGTGGGAGAAAGAGAAGCAGCCCTGATAGCTCAGAGCCGCGGCCTGAGGAACTGGCTAGAAGACAGTGTTGCCTCTCCGCAGAGACACGGGGAATGTCTGTTTTCTAACAAGTGTGGCAACTCCCTCTGAAGACAAAATCTCAGCATAACACGTTAGAATGATAATAACTGTCTTGCTAGGGAGGTGTTATATCCAAGGGAGAGGGCTTTCAAAGGAGTCTGGGCTAGAAATAATAATAATGATTGCTTGATGCTTTCCATATCCAACAGGGCGGAAGGCCTCTGAGCGTGTCAAGAAGAACATCAAAGAACCCAAAGGGCTCAAGGCCAAGACCCAGTTAACCTCCTAAAAGTCAGACTCGGGAGTTAGAAGGAAACCTCTCCTAATTGTCCCCTGGTTGGGAGCTGGGCAAATGGTACCACAGGACCCCAAGCTCAAACCCAGCTTCCACTGTTAGCTACATCTTGCTTCTGCCCACAACCCATCCACGTGACTGCATGGGAATTTTTCCAACAGTCAAGCCTCTGAGCTGCCACTGTCAGGGAAAGGGGTGGGAATTGTCGATGATTTTTAAATTGGTTACACACAGCATTACTTCTTTCTTTGCAAAGGGGGTGGGAAGGAGGAGCCATCTTCAAGTTGAACTCTGAGCAGAAGAGACTTTTTATGCCTGAGACACTTAAAACTCCCCTCCCGTCACCACCAAGCTCCAAGAATTCTGATTGTGGCAGAAAAAACACAGCCAGTGAAGACAGTCCAAAATAGGACAAAAATACAACACTCAGAGTAGAGAGACAGCTGTAAGGTCTCACAGTCACTGCCAACGTTTACAGAACATGCGGCAGGGGAGGCAGAGCCTGTCGAGGAAATTAACCCCCTAAGGAAATCAGTACTCACGCGTCAGACACTTTGAGTCCGTAAACAGGGACGAAGACTTACTAACAAAGGCCTCAATGCAGGGACAGAAGGCCCAGTTCAGACCTTGTACAATAGAATAATATGGGGGTCTCAAGGGAGGACCTCACCTTGCCAGCCCAGCACAGATCTGTGGGCTGTGGTTACCTCCCACTGGCTGTGGTTATTCCCCCCTTTGGCTATGGTTATCCCCCCCGTTGGCTGTGGTTATCTATATGAGTATATAGAATAAACATTCCTTGCAGGGTATAGCAATCCACAATCATTATGATCTGAATGTGTCCTCCCTAAATTCATCTGTTGCAATCCTAACCCCCAAGGTGATGGTATTAGGAGGTGGGGCTTGTGGGAGGTGATTAGCTCATGAGGGTGGAGCCCTCATGTATGGGATTAGTGCCTTTTATATAAAAGAGACTCCACAGAGCTCCCTTGCCACCTTCTGCTGTGTGAGGACAGAGAGAGAAGTCTGGGACCCAAAAGGGGGCCCTCACCGGACCATGCGGCCTCCCTAAGCTCAGACTTCCAGCCTCCAGAACCGTGAGCAATAAATATCTGTTGTTGATAAGCCACCCAATCTGTGGCATTGGATTAGAGCAGCTTGAATGGACCAAGACTGTGGACTTCAACCATCGCTTTCACCAACTCCAAGAATCTCCAGGTCAAAGAACCCCGCTAGGTACCAATATCCATTCCTCCAGGCAGTCATGTGACGAACATTTACTGAACTTTTCCTATGTCCCAAGCACAGCAAAGTTCACAGCGATGAGATGTCAAGCCAGGTATTTTCTCTGACGGTGCCTACAAGTCTAGTTGATGGAAGGGACCATTTTTGACAAATTGAGTCAAGGTGCTGGTGTCCAGAATGTGATACCTGAATAAGCAACCATCTCTGACACAGGTGTCTCAACGGGGCATGATGCGTGTTACCCAGGACCATCTCTCCCGGCTTCCCCCATTTGGGGTAATTCTATTCTTTCTCTAGAGGAGGGGCTTGGGTGAAGGGTGGGGAAGCAGTTTCCCCACTTCTTGGCTGGATCCTGCTGATAATCTCTTGCTCCCCCTTCCTACTCCCCGTTTGTGCTCATGAGGACGGTGTGAGTTTTGGGGAGGGGTGGGAATCTTGAAAGCTTTCTGTTTATCAGTCAATCTGTGAACAAGTATCTATCTACGGCTTACTTTGTGCCAGGCCTGTGCTAAGCACTGTCATATAATAGGCTCTCAGTAAATATTTGTAAACCTTGTAAAGGGATGTAAACCTTATGAGCCTACCTGGGCAGAAAGCCAGCTTCCATCTCCAAGTGTTTCCAGACATCTTCCCTTGAAGCGGTGTCTTGGGAGAGAGGGCAGTGGGGCACCCAGGAGAGGAAGGGATGAGACCCCGGGTTCTCTGCACTGTGTCCTCACACTGGGCGTTTGCCAGGCTTGCTGTGACAGTGATGTCCCTTCCTCCCTGTTAGTTTCCCATCCCTCCAGGAAAATCACTCGAGCCAAGGGTCTTTGTAAGTATCATCTCTCAGCTCCAGCCTTCACCCCTAAGCCTGACTCCTTGCCAGCACTCGGGCCTCAAGTGTCTGCTCAAGTGAACTTGATCTGCATGTTTGACCGGCCTGTCACATGGGTCCCAGGTCTCACGCTTTAGAGCTGATGGATCACATCTTGCTGGAGAGGTGCCCACACCTGGGCAGACGCATATACATGCAGTCACACTCAGTTATAAATATCTATAGAGTGCGATACCAAATAATTGGGGGGCATATTTCACCCTGCCTGTTGAACACATCACAAGAAAGGAATTGATCCCTGCTGTTTCATTTATTAGATGGTGTAATACCACAAAAATCGTTTCCACAATATCCCAAACTAAATCATTTATTCTTGACAAAAATCCAATAAAGAGCTCAATCCTTCTCCATAGGCAGATAAAGCAGAGATTAATGGGTCTGCCTAGATCAAAAAATGCCGGGAAAATGAAAGCAAGATAGAGAGAGAAGGCCCCATCTTCCTCCTCACTTCCCCAAGGCTGCCTGGGCTCAGAGTTTTATTACAAAAAGCCGCCTAAGTATTACAGGCTAATCCGTAAATCCCAGCCTAGTAAAATATGTGACGGATTTGTAAATTGTGCCCTTTACAAATCTGATTGAACTTTTTCTTTTTGCTGGGAGTTTTGCCTTTCTCCTGTTTCCCTTCTCCTCACCTTTCCCACCACTCCTGGTCCCCAGCAGCCCGGGCTCTCATTCCTGATGAGCTCAGCCCCCTCTGTGACCCCTCTCCGACTTGACTCACGGAAGGTGGAGATTTTGGGGGGCACAAGAGGCTGAAAACACTATCAGTCTCTTCTCATTCTCTGTCTACGGGGATATCAGACTCAGGTGTGGTCAGGGTGAGGGCCAGACATGGCGGGTATCAGGGGCTTGGGGCATACTTGCAGCCAAGTGTGGACCTGGTAAGAGACTGCAGGGGCGGGGGTTATACATCATTTCTAGAGGAGAAAGGAGAGGATCAAGCTGGTGGTCCTCAGAGCCACAGATGAGGTGTCTGGAAGACACTTTGCAAGCAGCTCTCATCCTGCCCGTGGACTTGAGCCTTAAACAACCTTAAACCCCCATGGCAGGTGGGTCTCCAAGGCCCATCAAAGTACCCATCCCACACTCTGTGTGCACGCCATCTAGGAGGACCAACCATCTCCATTCTCCCGGGACCGGGGGGCTTTCTCAGATGCAGGGCTTTCAGTGTTAAAACAGAAGAAAGTCCCAGGCCCACTGGGATCAATCACCTCCTTTGCATCCTCTGCCAGAAAGTTCTGGTCCGTCTGCCCCGAGAAGAGCTAATTGCTCAGGCCGGCTTTTCTGTTTCTTTGCCTTAAACCACTTCCCTCACAGGGTTTGGGCCCAGCATCCGTCACTTACTACCGGTGCACTTTGGCAAGTTCCATAGCTTTCCTCAGCTTCAGTTTCCCCATATGAAACACAGGGATAGAACTACCTGCTTCGTAGCATGGTTGTGCGAATTAAAGCGGTAATGCAAGCGAAGTGCCGAACGGTCGCCGGGAAGAGAGTGAGCCCATGGCAATGTCGTCGTTGTCACCGTCATCAGGACCGTCATTTGAACACATCTCTTTCAGCAAGGCCATGAAAAAAGGAAGAGACTGGTGAAAGGCCCTCCTGGAAGAAGTGACATCCTTCCCCCACCAGCTCACAGCAAACACAGCCCCTCCACCCTCCATCTGAGCACTGGCTGAAGCCCAGATGTTAAGTCTTAAAGAAGCCACTAATGCAGGCAGCTGGGATGCAGATGATGGGCTGGGACCAGGGCCTTCTTCTTGGCGCTGTAGGCCTTGCATAGTTTTGACGTCTTGGGACCGCATCCCAGCACCCCAGGAAAATGACCGCTTCCTCTCCTTGAAGATTTCCAAAGGCAGA
The DNA here is from genome assembly GCF_949987535.1 of Balaenoptera acutorostrata. Taxonomy (NCBI): domain Eukaryota; kingdom Metazoa; phylum Chordata; class Mammalia; order Artiodactyla; family Balaenopteridae; genus Balaenoptera; species Balaenoptera acutorostrata. Next base: position 58,032,720 of record NC_080083.1, read on the forward strand.
GGAAAGAAGGAGTTGTGATGGTTGCCCTGGCAACGTTACTCATGCCCCTCCCCACACTTCGCCTGGAAACTGGGCTGGAGAGGGGGCGGCTCCGGGACCAGAGCGCCCCTCCCTGAGTCCCAGCTCATCCCCATCGAAGTCCCTGGATGCAATTGTCCCGAAAATTCCAGAGTGACGGCTGCTGGGAAGTTCTTTCTGCTGTTCCACCCGCATCCTTTCAAAGGAGAAAAGGATGCCTTTGGAGCAAGAAGTGAAAGGCTCAACCCAGCTGCTGACCCCTGCCAATCGGGTGCTTTTACCAGGTCACACGACCCTAGTGACATTGCATTTTGCTCGGGTCCTAAGATGGACCTCCTGCAGTCCCCGGGATGCATGAGAAAACAAAGATGCAGGGGAAGGACTGGGTTAGGTTCAGAAGAGACGAGAGCCTCTTGGCTGGTCCCCCAAGAACCACAGATAATCCAAGCTCTTGGGGGAACCGAAGATAAGAGCAGAAGCTGTAATGAGGCCGGTGATCCAGGCGGTCAAAGAGCAACTTGTGGATAGGGCTTTTGCTTTCCAGGCACATTCTAGAAGAAGTGGGGCTCCCGTCTGCTGGGTTTGTAAAACCAGGAGAGTGGACCACGTGAACTCAGGCTGCTCCCACGGAGCTGAGATGCTGCCCTCTTGTCCCTGGGAACGGCCAGTCTGCGTGTACTCCCCTCTTCCCTCATTAACCTTTATCCCCCTGTTTCCTGCCGAGGTTTAATCCTATTTCCTGCATTCCAGGTATTTAGTCTGGCAACCCAGAGAGCCACTCAGCCATGCCTTTCCCACGCCCCCGTCTCAGCCGGGAGAGCTCAGAGAATGGCCTCCTGCAGTTGCCGCCCTGGATCGTGTCTCCCCAGTGGTGTCTCCTGCCCTTTTGGTTCCTGACATCAAGATGCAATGACGCAGGTTATGTCGTTGAGGTGGCAGTGGTGCCAGTGGTGAGGAAAGCAAATGATGAGCAGTGGGGTGCAGGGGCGGTACCCTGAGTTGTGTGCGTGTGCGTGTGCGTCTGTGCACGTGTGTGTGTGGTTGGGAAGGGGGAACCCACCACCCTTGTGGAATTGGAGGTGAACCAATCAATGCAGACATCCTCTTTCGTGGGCTCAAGTTTTAGGAGTATTTGAAAATTACTGCGTGGAGATAAGTCTCCTTTTCTGGCATTGAGGAGGGGTGGCATGAAACGGGGGTACAGAAGTATTGGAGGATGGGTTCCCCACTCCCTTGATGTGACATGATGTCTACCCCTCCACCCACCACTCAGAAGGCCCAAGTTGTCAAGACATGGGACTGGGTCCGTGCGGGAACGGGGGAGGTCCCAGTAGGTGGCACAGCCTGGGGTCTGGGTGCAGGAATCCCCTTTGTCACAACCTGGTCCCCATTTGCAGCCCCTGCTGTGGCCCATTGGGGCCCATAGAATGACCACCCAAGCTCCATTGAGATCACATGGATCTGGTTCCCTCGTGGAGGATTTTAAAGGAAAGGAAGGCAGTTTGCAAGCCCCAGGGGCACAAGAAGCAAGGCTGCCATCACACCAACGCTCATCTGCGTGGGGCTCGGCAACTTGGTCTCCATGACCCCCTGGCGTCCTCCCACAAGGCCTATTGTCAGAACCCCAGAGATGCAGGCACTTGGGCCGCAGGCAGCGCCTGAAGGACCACTGGACATGAGGGCGGAGGCACCGGCTGGACCAAACCCAGCCGAGTCAGGGGGAGCGTGGCAGTAACCCCTTCCTTACTGGACTCCTCCAGCCCCGCAGTGGCTGGTTCTGCTCAATGTTTCATTCTTGTTGCACCTGCCCAGGCAGCAGAGCTGCAAGCATTTTTGATAAATGGATTGAAAGGTTTGTCTAGTTTTGCTGAAGCTTCTGTAAGTGCCTCTGTATCTTCCACTGAAATTATATTTCTCAACTTCCTATGGTGATTTCTCTCCCCCAGCGACTCCTCTCTCCCTGTCTGCTGGCTCTCATGTACTCTCTTCCCTTCTTCCTCTCTCAGGCACACACCCACACACCCACACACACACACACGCACGTGCACAATATGCAAAGATGCATATATCCACACACTCACAAACTTACTTGCACACACGATGACTGCATGCACAGACATATGAGGAACCGGAGAATGAATCCTCCCATTGATAAGGAAGCACACAAAATAGCCATGCACACGGGCACACGCCCTCAGGCGCACAAATGCAGATCCCGTGAAATCCCCAGGCTGCCTTTTCTGAGCCCATCTGGTCTCTGAGTTGTGAATGGGCGACCCCGAGGGAGGGCTGCAGAGATCAGAGGCTCACCCAGAGCAAGGGTGGAGAGGAGTGGGTAGACTCCAAGAAGGAGGAGCCCAGTGACCCCTGCCCCCACCCCCAGGGAGGCTTCGAGAAGCCCCCCCGACCCCACCAGCTGGCTGTCTCTTCCAGCCTTCCTACTTCCAGACCCGCCTGCCCAGCCCTGGCGGCCCCACCGGGCCAGCTGGAGGCTTCCTCCCAACCACATCTGAAACAGCTCAGGAGCTGCTGCACCTAGCCGCCAGCCTTTTCCATAAATAGCTTGCCGGGCCTGGCTCCTCGCCCTCCTGGTGATGTCATTGGCCGTGGGCCCAACCGGTGAGGTCACAGGCTTCCCTTCCCTCTGCGCTCCCTCCCTCCCGCCCAGGTGGAGCGCGAGACCCTCGTCACAGAGCCTGTCTGTGTGTCTCATCCTGCTCCAACCCAGCCAGGCGGTTGATGTAGGTTCTCCGCCATCTGGGACCGGCTGCGTGGTGGTCCCAGACGCAGCCTTCCGCCTCTTTGTCGCCAGTTCCAGCCTCCCCACTTTCCATCTCCTCGCGTCACGATGTAGATTCCAGGTGACAGCAGACTCACCAGCTACCAGGGCCGTGGTGAACGGCTGGCACCTCGGTGGATCCTGACTCAGCTCCAAATCCCGGGCACCCCACCGACGAGCTGTGTGACGTCAGGCAAGCGGCTTAACCTCTCTGTTTCCTTTTTCTCATCTTTAAAATGGAGATGATAATAGGACCTATATCTCAAGGGTGGCTGCGAGGCTTACCTGGGCCCATGCGTGTAAAATACAGTGCCTCGCACATTAGAAAGCAGTGAATAAATTGATTCTGTGATCACATCTCTACGTCTGTAGACGGTAGGAAGTGCCCGTGTGTTGGGGAGAAGGGGAGGCTCTAGCTTTGGGTCTTTTCAAACATGTGATGGGCAGAAGCATGGGTGATCTCTCCACCATCGTGGAAGCTGCCACTTTCCCAGCTGGACGTCTCCCAGGCTCCTCACTCTAGGCTAATGGCTTCCTCGGCTCCGTCCCAGAACCATGGGCTTGGTACTGGCATTGGGAAGAGCACGGCTATTAGAGGCACTTCGGGAGTAGGTTCTGTAGGGGGCGCTCTGAGACCCCACCCCCTCCTGCTGTCCAACTCCCACCCCACCCCACAATCACCTCCAGCTGCTTCCCTCCCTGGTCAGCACGAAAGGAATCAACACAAACCAGCACCATAAGACAACTTGACCAGCAAGCAGCCCTTGGCCATTGTTTCCAGATGTGTGTGTTTGGAGAGCCACAGGGAAATGGACCATCTCTGGATCCAACAGAGGAGAAGTTTCGCTCAGTGATTTTTCTATTCCAGCACCGTCTGATAGGGTAGCCATAGGCCACATGTGGCTAGTGAGCGCTTGACATTGGGCTAGGGATGTGCTGTAAGTGTCAATTACACACCAGATTTCCATCACTTAGTATAAAACAGAGAATGCAAAATAGCTCATGAATAATTCCTTTATAGTTATTACATGCTGACATGATACTATGACAGTATTTTGCCTATGTTGGGTTAAATAAAACATGCTATTAAAATTAATCTCACCTGGTTGTTTGTTGTTTACTTTTTCCATGTGGCTAGTGGAAAATTTTAAACTGCATTCTTCTCCCTATCCTGAGGATTCTGACTTGGTTAGCGTTGTGCCTTCAGAAGTGGGGGCCTGCTGGATTCAGCTAAAATATTCCCCCATATTTAGTGTTCCCGTGGACAGGGCAGCTGAGCTGATAGACTTGCCTGCCCACCGCCCAGGACCCTGAGCTCAGCCTTACATATTTAAGAGGGTCTCCCCAAAGTTGGCCAAGACACCCCAGGACACCAAGCCTCCAGTGCCAGGTGGCCCCCTCTAGTCTTGCTGTCGCACCTCCATGGTTTTGCTCATCCTGGAGCCCCTGCCGAGAAGTTTTGGCCCTTATCTCCACCCATGTGGGTCTTATTTCATCCTTTAAAATCTAGGTCAGAAGTCACCTCCTCCACGAAGCCCTCCCAGACTGCTTCAATGAATGAATCACTCATAGAACCTTAGATAGAAAGCCCTACGTGGCAGGCCACGTCTATTCATATAAATCCTCAGAACAATCTTAGGAGATAGCTAGTCTGGTTATGCCTATTTTCTATGTCAGGAAACTGAGGCACAGAGAGATTAGCGTCTTGCCCCAGACGGCAGAGTTTATAGTACAGGAAGTAGAATTCCAACCCCCAGGGTCTGGTTCCCTGGCTACACTCTATCTAACATGCCTGATGGCCCCCATCACTGCAAGCATAATTCCTGGTACCCCAAAAGACAGAGGGTCTTGAGAGCGAGAACCCCAGTTTATCCATCACTATAATCCCCATGGCAACAAGCCAGGTCCTGACACACAGTAGGTGCCCAATAAATGTGGGCTCAATGAGATCAGCCCTAAGTTTATCCGCCTTTAAAGCACTTGCCTAACTTGCTTTGAAACGGGGCTCCAGCGCCCACACCTTCCAGGACCAGCCCACAGCCTCCCACCCCTCACCCCACCCTCCTCTGCTCCTCCTCGGCGCCCCCCCCCCGTGCCTCTTCCCTGCTCCCCCAGGGTCTTCTCCGCCTGTTTAAAACTCAGTGACTGTCTCGTGACCTCTGTCAGCCGGGGATTAATTCCCCAGGTTACCACTGCATAAAAACTAAACTCTCTTTTCATGGTCTCTACACGCTTTGCCCTTTCCTTTTATGCAGGTCTCTCTGTACTTCTTGGGAATAAATAAATACAGTGTAACTTTTCTCAGCCTTGATGGGCTGGAGCCTTCGGGGCTGGGTGGAGTCTGGAGCTGCCTGGAAGCCCAGCCTCAGGTGGAAGGAAGTTGGGGAGGGGGGCGCATCAGGATCACCCTGTGCCCTTGAGCCTGATGCATTTCGTTCCGGGCCCCCTGGGTCTTCACCCACCAGGCATGGCTCCCTTTTTGGTCCTCAGCTGCCCCCTCCTGCCACACGCTCCCTTGAGAAGCAGCTAGGGCCCCTGCTCTGTACCCCTCCTCGCATCTTACCAACCGACCCCTCGACTGTGAAGCGATTAGGAGCAGCTAGAAGGAATGCCTGCTACACTTCAGTCGTGGGTCAAGACCCAGCGCTGACAGAGGCCAGGCCAATGATGCAGGGTCTGTGGCCACCCTGGGGAATGAGGGTCCCTCCCCATGTTCAAGCCGGGACTCAACAGTCCCAGCACAAGCTCCATCTTGCTGGTGCTGGCCCACCTGGGCTCCCTAGGCAGAACCTGACTTGCCTCATATGCCTGCTAGCTTGGAGCCAAAGGCCTGTAGACCCTGATGATGTTTTCCATTGGACAAACAGAAACCATCTCTGTTTTCCTGGTTCCCATGGAAAGATCTATGTGAGGGTCCAATACTCTGTTGGAAGAGCGAATGGGAACGATCCTGTCAACCCCATTTTGCAAAGCAACATCCCTGTCGACCGTTGTTTTTTTTAAAAAAAATTTTCCTATACAGTAAATGATTACCACCAAAAAGCAAGGGCCTCTTTCCCCTTCCTTTCTAGCTTTCTTCTATCTGAATCCAAAGGCAAAAAGCCACCTTGATGGTTTGCCTAATACACACATCCACCTCAAACTGATTAACGAGGAGCTCTCTGGTTTTCCGTACATCCCTCTGAGCTAGAAATTTCTAGATCTCCAGCCTAGATCCCTTGGGCTGTGTGGGTTGGATCCAGTGACTGCCTAGGGACAAATAATCATTTCCTTGCTCGGGAATTGTGGGGAGAAGGTATGTAGAGGGTGGACCCTGGGTAAAGAGGCCAGATTTAGCAAGTAAAACTACAGAACGCCTAGTTAAATGAAACAACAAAACAATGAAACAATGAGTAGGTTTTGGGCACAAGAATGCCCTGTGCAATAATTGGGACATACTTACATTACACCTTTTTCCGTTGTTTAGCTGAAATTCCAGTGTATCGGGGCATCCTGTCTTTTCTGGCCAGTCCAGCCCTGGGCTGCAGGCTCAGCTTCCAGTCTGGTTGGGGCATCTGTGGATTGTCTGCCTCTGGAGGAAGGTTGAGCCCATAACTACCCCCACCCGTGACTGGGTGAAGTCTTTGCAGGAAGACGGGGTGAGCCTCGTGCCCCAGGACTGGCTCTTCAGGGTGGTCCAGCTCTGCTCTCCCAACAGAACAATGAAGCCCACCCCCCCACCCCCCACTTTCTGGCCTCCAGAACTTCCAAGCCTTTGCTCGCTTGCCTTGCCTACTAAAAAGCACCTGCCCCCACCCTGAATCTAGCTCTGTTTTCTCAGCGGCCTTGGTGGGCTCAGATCTCCTGTGATGAGTTAGTTGTCTCGTGCGTGTTTGGCTCGTGGGATGGCAGGGTTCGAGGCGGGTCGTGTCACTTTCCAGCGTGCCTTTGATGTCCACTCCACTCTTCCTGCCGCTGTGCCCATCGGCGGAGAAACTCACAGTTAGGGTGTGAGTTTCTATATCCGGGCCTTCCCGAAAGCTACATCTCTGTCTCACTCCTCCCCACCCTCCACAAGAAAAGTTCCTGGAGATGCGAGCAGCTCTCTCCGAGATAATTGCTTAATTAGGGGAAAATTAAATGGTAGCAGCAGCAGCCACTGTGCCATCCCGACTATAAAAGCCTCTAAACCCAGCTGCCTTCGAAAGGAGCTCGCTGCCCACACAGCACCCCCTCCTGCTCTTCTGGAGCTGGATGTCACCGACGCTGTCCGGGGCCATTTGCGCACTCGCTGGCACGCGTACGCGCCTACCTGCACACCACCATCCGCGTCACCTCAGCTGGGCTCTGCGAGACTCAGGCAAGCTGATGGTTTTATCAAAGGCCGAGAGCTGACACGCTCTTCTGTCCAGGGTCAGAGAGTAAATCCTGCAGGTATGAAGTGCATAAATAAACGGGCATAGCCGTGTTCCAACACCACTTCATAAAAACAGGTGGCAGGGCGGATTTGGCCCACGGGCCAGTCTGCTGAGCCCCGCCAAAGGCTAACTGTTGGGGACACAGCTGGTGTGACTGGCTTAGGTGGCTCTTGGTGCCACGGGGCGAGGATCTCTGTCTGCAAGCATCCCACACCCACACCAGCCCAGGGAGCGCTGAGTATGATTTGGCTGCTCTGCTTTGGCAGAGTTGCAAATATGGGTTTTGAGAGGCGACAGACCCCATCTCCAGTCTTTGCTGTGTGAACTTGGGTCTGAGTTTCCATTTTCTCATCCCCAAATTGATAATGATAATCATTTTTCCTCCCGGGGGATGGTGCACGTGAAGCTGTGTTAGGTCTGGCGTAAGTGCTGAGCGGGTGTCAGCTTCTAGGGGTGATTATAATACAGTGAGTTTGGCCTTGGTGTTTTGACTCTCAGAGGGGAGTCCTTGCAGGAAGGTTTTAGGATTTTTGTCCCCTTTACTCCCAAACGTGTCATAATCCTATCTTCCCTTCTGATCGCGCTTCTGGGGGCCTGCTCTGCTCTTCCAAAGTTTCAAAGAGATGGACTTCCCTGGCGGTCCAGTGGTTAGGACTCCGCGCTTCCACTGCAGGGGGCGCAGGTTTGATCCCTGGTCGGGGAACTAAGATCCCACATGCCACGTGGCGTGGCCAAAAAAAATAATAAAATATGTCAAAGAGAATCGAGTGGAAAGGCACAGGGGTGGGTTCTGCCAAATGGCAGCACCTCTGGACCCCCTGCCAATAGAGGCAGAAGGTGGCCTGGGCGAGCTGACTGCCATCCCCCAACGGCTGCCCTTGCTTTGCTGACCTGCCCTGACGGCCCCCCACACCTGCAATGGGTGTTGTCCCTGCAGGGAACGGCCGCCCAACAGGCTGCCCACAGGGGGCGCTGGAGAGCAAGCTCTTGGGCCCGGGCTCCTTCCAGCACCCACATCCTTCTGCGCTCTGCTTCATTCTCCCCTCTCCCTGGGCTGCTTCCTGCCCTCCAAGTGTCCTCCAGACAGGGTCACCCAGCCAGAGACACTCCCCTCTCCCCCTGGGGTCCCAAACAGCCTCCTTTACAGTTGCCGTGGGCTGGGGAGAAACCCTGGACGGTGAAACATCATTGGGGTTTAGAGCCCAGAAGTCCCTGCTAAGGTGGGTACCGGGAGAAATGGTGCGCACCCGCATAAGGGCCGCTGCTAAACCTGGCACAGATGGGGGCAGAGAAGGAACGGAGACCCCAGTGGCGACCATGAGCGGGAGAGTGAAGCAGAACAGAGCGTGAGGCAACTTGGGGCCATGGGATCAGGAAGTCTGAAAGCAAGAACAATTCCAGGACCTGAGATCCTGGGGGTCCAAATGCTAAAAAATGAGTAGGTTCAGCGAATGGAGATCTTGCAGCCGACCCCAGAGAAGACACTGCACTGCCCTGGGGTGCTTCTAAGGGGAAAAAAAAACAAACCATCATAATAATAAGGGAAGATAGGATTATGACTGTTCTCTCTTGGAGAACAGTTTTAAGCAGGAATAACAGTGCTGGGATTGAGACAGGCAGAACCCTGGCTTGGAGTAATACTTATGCATACTATTGGCTGGCCAGTGTATACACAGACACCAGTCGCTGGGGAGTCCATTCCAATGTGAGCTGAGAAACTGTGCTTAAACTGTAACTAAGGGATGTCCAAATACCAGCTTCCCTTCAATCGCAGTAAAATATTTCATGTACGTGAAAGAAACTGTCGAGGGGGTCACACGCAAGAACGCAATGGAGGAGGAGGGATCTGGACTCAGATTTAGGGACATGGCCTTGGGGACAGAGGCCCGAGAACCAGGAAGTTGGTGGAGGTGTCTGCTTGGGCTCCCTTAGCTGATAACTCATGGCCACGCCTTCCTGAGGTCTGTCTGCTCCCCCATCTCTCCCCAGCAGCCCTCTTCTCTGCTCCTGGGTTACTGCCAAAGCAAATGGGAGGGACCTTCTGCTGTTCTGACCCTTCCCAGGAGATGCTCCCTCCTGCGGCAATCAGGCCAGCTCCCGGATTTGAGGCTTTGGGGCTAGGTCTGAGCAGGGCCCCTGTCACTGGGGATCTGGCCTTGGATGGAGGCTGTGTGCTTTGATGCTCTCGGGTCTGGGATGCAAATCAGGGCCCAGCAACAGGGCGTTTTCCCTGGGCTGGTGCATCACCGCACACAGTGAATCAGATTTTCTCCCACCTGTGCTATTTCTGGGCCTGATCTGCTTGATTCACTGCCCTTGCATCCTCCTGACCTTCAAATCCAGGCCCATCTGCAGCTGCAACTGCCTCCCAGACCTGAAGTCTAACTGAAGGCGGGGGAGGTAAATGAGGCCCCAGCTCAGTAACCTGAGCTGGAACTCTGACCTCAGCCCCAATATCTGGCTTCTCGCCTTGTTCCCCAAGGAACTGAACCTTGCATCCCACTTCCGATTTCCCTGCTCTGTACTTCTTGGTCTTTGTCCATCACCTTCAGCAAATCCAAGACCATATCACGATTCTGCTACCCACTCCCCAACCTGCTGGACCAGGAACTCTGGGGGCGTGGCCTGGCATCCGCCTTTCAACAAGCCCTCAGGTGATTCCCAGGGGCTCAGGGCTGGGAACCCCTGTATCCAGCACATCCTCCCTGCAGCTTCCAGAGTGTTCTTTCTGAAACCCAGGCCACGTCCTCTCATTTTCAGCACCAGCGTATAAACTCTCCTGTGCCTTCAGAATTAATTTCCAATTAACTTGTTAAGCACAGTGTTCAAGGCCTCTCACCGTCTTCCCCAAACTTTCCTTTCCAGCCTCCCCCGCCCACTACGCCCAGCCCTTTCAGCACCGCTATTCCCTTGACTGAAGGTCAGGTTCAAATGCAGCCTCTCTGAAGCACTGCCCGCCCTCCACGTCCTCCTCAGCGCTCTGAGCCGCCTTACATTCCTCTCTCCTAGTACAGTTCAAACATTCTGTAAGTTCCCAGGACACCTTGATCTTTCCCTCGCACAGTGAGCTTCTGGAAGCAGGGATAATGGTCTCCTTCAGCATCATATTCCCAGTGCCAAGCACTGGGCTGGTGTAGAGTAGTTGCTGATACAAATCTATGTGTGATGGGAATGAATCGAACTCTTCTGGTGTCTACCAGCACCCCACCCCCAGTCCCGGCCATCTCCGATCCCACCCACCTCACCACCTTGATCCATTGCCCACCAGCCTGGACTCTCAGGGCCTCCTGGGACCTCTCTTGATCCCTGCTGTTCTCCCGTGGGTCCACCTGGGCCAAATCACTTCCAGCACGGTCATCCTGCAGACAAATAGGGTGTAGGAAGACTGAGGGGGAGGCCCTTCCGGTGAGGGGGCCTGTTAGACTGTTCTGGGCATCTGTTCCCCAGCACAGGGGTGGGATGGGGGGGGGTATCTGCTTGAGGTCCCTTCAAATGGTACAGTCAAACCCAACAGATGGAGGAGTCAAGACATGGATACTCCAGGGGCTTCCCCTTCCCCGGTGGCGCAGCGGTTAGGAATCCGCCTGCCAATGCAGGGGACACGGGTTCAAGCCCTGGTCTGGGAAGATCCCACATGCCGCGGAGCAACTAAGCCCGTGAGCCACAACTACTGAGCCTGCGCTCTGGAGCCCGCGAGCCACAACTACTGAAGCCAGAGAACCTAGATCCCGTGCTCCGCAACAAGAGAAGCCACCACAATGAAAAGCCTGTGCACAGCAACAAAGAGTAGCCCCAACTCGCTGCAATTAGAGAAAGCCCGCGCGCAGCAACGAAGACCCAATGCAGCCATAAATCAATCAATTAATTAATTAATTTGAAAAAAAAAAAAGAAAAGACATGGATCCTCCAGACCTGCAGCCCACCCTCTTGGTACTTGATGGAAGGACAGGGTTTGGGGTTGTATTTATTTATTTAGACAGAGTGTGTTTTTCCACTAGATTTACCTTCCTAGTTATGTCTGCTTACACCTATATTAAAATGTGCTTGTATTCCCTGTACACACAGCAACTAATATAATGGCGGGGCCGTCCAGAGGCAGGGCGGGTGGTTGAAAAACACAGAAGTTAAGCCTCTGCCTAAACCTGCAAACTGAACACTCCCCACGTAGGTGGTTTTAGTAGTTGTGGTAATTTTTCCAGTGGGGCCTTCTAGGGGGTATTTCCACCTGTCAGCGGACTCCAGCTTTAGGTGCATTTGGCGAATAGATGGGGCCCAGGCACAACACAATGGGGCTCTTGCCGGTGGCTCAGGCCCAGATTGGGAGCCCCAGTGCATTTATGGTGGGGAAGCTCTGGGGTTTCTTGTTCTCTGGGTGGCACTGCCCCTTCAGAACTTGGTCCGGACCCTGCTAAGCCCTGAAGCCCCTCCCAAGAGCACCACGCCCTGGCAGTCCCTCCCGTGTCCTTCAAAGCCCAGCGTCCAGGATCCTTGGGGAAGGGAATGTGCCGTCCTCTCTCCATGACCTCCTGCGGCTCAGCTGTGTCACATTACATCTGCATTATGGTTAAGCACACCCACGCCGAACCCAGGATGATACACAGGAAAACAGAGCCAGCCTGGGTCCCTCCTGTAAGTGACAGCAGTCTGCCTGGCCTCAGAATCCATGTCACTGGCCCTGCGGAGACATCCCGGGTCCCATTCTATGATGTGATGGAGACCGGCTCAGTCCTCACTCCCCACATCTCCCACTCAGGTCGCCTAGCAACCTAGACAGGCAGCCAGCCTGGCCAATCACCTGCGGCTGCCGACATCCACCTGCTTCCCAAGGCTGAAGAAGCCTGAAACTAAGCGCCTGCCCCCGCCCCCGTCCGCCACCTCTCAACACCACCTGCCCCTTCAAGGCCCCTCAAGAGGCAAGCATGATGACCGGTGTTTCTCACCTCACCCTCTGCTGCCCACCCGAGACCCATGCTGCGGCTTAATCTGTGACATTTAACGTAAATAGTTTTCTATTCCCAGCTGACCTTTAATGGCTTTTATCATCAGCTGTGGTTCCTGGCAGCCGTACAAGAGCTGCTGCCTTGGTCTATTCCAGCAGCAGAAGCCTCGAACAGGCCGCACGGTTTTCGCCATGTGAAGCCAGGGGTTCCCTGGAGATGTCTGCCCAGACTTGAGCCTGCCACTCTCCACCCGGAAACATCGTTCCGTGTTTCAATTAGAATTAGTGGGGAAGTCAGTTATTAAGTGGTTAGCTATTATGGTAATGGAGACACTCCACATTAGCTGGTGCAGGCCTCTCGTGCTCTCTTCTCACGGCCACTTTCTAACCCCCCAATCCCTCGCCAATGCTCAGTGGCAGGTGGGGCAGAAATGGGAGAGAGGAGGCCAGACAAGGTGGGTATTGCATCCCACCCCTCCCCTCTGCACCCCTACTCACACTCCCTCCCGCAACGGGCACCGTCCCCAGCAAGTGACATGCTGTAATGACATTAATCAAACTTCCACCCGAAGTTACAAGTCACAACCTCAGGCCACCAGAAGCAGAAGCCATTGTCAAAGCCGCCGTCACCACCGCTCCCCCCTCAGCATCTTTCCTCCTGCTCACAGATGATGTGCTATCATCACAGAAAGGGTCTTACAGGACTTCTTCTGCAGAGGCCCTGCAGATACTAAGGGTTCAGAGGAGTGTCAAACAACCCTTAGGCTGGAGAGCAGGAGAGCCAGGCTCTGGTCCCACCCTTCCAGGTTATCTTGGGTAAGTCACATGACTTCTCAGAGCCCCAGCCCCTCCCTGTGTAATGAAAGTTTGGGTCAGGGATTTCTGACTGTTACCCTGCTCCAGCACACCTGAAGGGCGTGGCCTTCCCTGATCAGGGGTGATGGTCTGCTACGGGCTGAGTTGTGTCCCCCCAAATTCATGTTGAACTCCTAACCCCTAATGTGATAGTATTTGGAGATGGAGCCTTTGGGAGGTAATTTGGTTAGACGAAGTCATGGGGGTGGGGGGATTAGTGCCCTTATGAGAAGAGATACCAGATCTCTCTTCCCCCAAACTGCTCCCCACCCCGACTCAGGGCTGCACAAAGAAGAGGTTGTGTGAGCACACAGTAAGAGGGCGGCCGCCTACAAACCAAGAGAAGAGGCCTCAGTAGGAAACTACCTTGCTGACACCTTGATCTTGATCCCTCCAGGACTGTGGGAATAAGTGTCTGTCATTTAAGCCCCCCAGTCTATGGTATTTTGTGATGGTAGCCTGAGCTGACTAAGCTAGAATCCATTGCAGCAGAAATTCTCCATCTCAGGCAGGCATATATCAGAGTCTGGAGTGGGGAGGTCCTGATACCCTGGTCCTCCCTCTCCCCCGATGCCTGGTCTTCTCTGTCTGGGGGAGATGCTCTCAGAGTTGACTTCCAGGCTTGCTTTCAAACATTCTTTCCCAGCCATCTCTTCCTCCTCCGTTACCCAGGCTAGAATGCGGACAGCAGGTCAGCGGCCGCCTGTGCTGTCAACAACTGAGCTTGTAATCCTGGTTCCAGCCCCTTCCATCCATGTGACCTGCAGCAAGTCACCACCGAGCCACCAAGTGCCAGTTTCCTTATCTGATAACATCTGGTGAGGATGAATAAGCTCACGCAAGAGATGCGCTCCACACAGGGCTTACGAGATGTAAGTGCTCAAGAATGGGTCTTTACTACTGCTGTTATGATTCCAAAGACCATGGTGGGGCGTGCAGGTAGAAAACCGAAAAGCACACAGTGGCTTCTTTTTCCTTGAGATCTGGTGGGTATTTAAGGAGGGAGAGAAAAAGAGAGGCAGGAACCAAACAGGAGATGAGAAGGGGCAGAATGAAGTGAAGACAGCTAGGAAGGAAAAGTGAGAAGGGAAATCAAACGATGAGAGAAAAAGAGAAAGAGACAGAATGAACAGGAGGAGAGAACGTTTCCTGATCAGGAAGGGCTGTGCATGGCGGGGTCGGGAGGTGGTAAAGTGTGTGCATGGCGGGGTGGGGAGGCCATGGAGGGAGAGGTGCTTAATGCGTTTTCTTCTGCTCAGCTGTGCCAACAAAAAAGAAAATGAACCTGAGGAGCCCAGACAAGGCCACCAAGATGCAGTGCTGCCGCACAGCTAGTGAAGGAAGCTGCGACAGGCTTGGGCCCCTTGGAAATTATCTTTCTAACCACCACCTTGGTACCATAATCGCCTCCACGCAGTGGCTCTCATTCTTGGGGGAGGGGTTGCTGGAGAGCCACTTGGTTTGATTTCTTTAATCTTTTGACACTGCCTGTCGCAGAGGAGGGTGTAATTGGGACGCCCTGTACCTTCCCAGCAGCTCGAGCTGCTCACGCCTCGTGAGATGAGAGCCGGTGATGCCCCAGCTGCCAGAATGGGGCGGCCTTTTAATTGGCTTATTTGCTTCTCTTGGAGTCTGTCTTGTTTTTCTAGGGGTGAAGCTAATCCCTGGACCTCTGTGGGGATCGCCTCCCTCAAAAGGGACAAGGGACCCTGCCGTGATGCTGCTTTGGGGGTGGAGGGGCAGTGACACCATCCGTGGCCCAAAGCCCCAGCTGCAGAACTGTCTACCCACCAGTGGCCCGAGAGTGTGCCCACCTGCTCCTTGGAGCTCCTCTTGGCCACAAAGACTTGGCCACTCGTAGGTCTGAACTCCCATCCCGGGAACCTGCCGCTTGCTATAAAGAACTAACTGTGGAGCGAGGTTCTACTTTTTTGTGGGGAAGGTAGGGGTCAGCCTCTTGTTTTCCACAAGCCCCTTGGGCTGGCCAAAGGGATGCAGCAGGTAGGGTGTCATTTGGGCAGAGCATTTTACAAAGGAAGTTCCCCAAAGCAGGGCTGGGACTAGGGTGAGGCAAGTGAGGCACCCAGGATGAAAAATTTAAGGCGGCCTCACTCTCGGGGCTCCTGCAATTACAGGGTTGGCACCTGAAAGTGGTCAAGGCCTTCAATTTGCACGCTGGGCACCTCCCTCTTCTCCAGCGTCCTGGCCCTGCCCTAAAGAAGCCAGATGGGGTGATCTCTATTTCCTTCTTTTGAGAAGTGTTCTAGAACTGAGCCACAGACATGAGGGAACCTGCCTGGGAAAGGGAGGGGGCAGATTCCCTACACGTCTGCGGCAATGCACCCCCCGCAGGTTCCCCCCAGGCTCCCAGGGGTCATGGCCACCGTCCCTGCCCGGTGCAGAGTCAGGGAGGATTCTGAGAAGAGGAAAGGACGCACAGTGGTGAATTTCTTTTCCCTAGGAATTATTCGCTGCGTTATTCGCAAATCATCGTAGTGCACGTGGATGGTACCCCTGGCGCTGGGCAGTGGACAGATTCTGTGGTTATGGGAGGTATTCCCAGGCAGAGCACACAAGCCTCCGTGTCCCTTCCACGGACCTCAGCCTCTGGAGGCTGAGGGTGAGTCTCGCCAGCGTGGCGCCCTCCAGGGTTCCTGCGGGTGGTCCCCTGCTGCCACACCCGGTGGCAGGTCACTGGAAGTTTATGTGCCCTTCCTCCTTCTCGCTCACCCTCTAGGGCTGGGCTCATCATCTGTACAGCTCTTTAGCAATTTGCAAAGCAGTTTTTACCTCCCCTTCAATTGGACCTTCACAGTGACCTTGACATTCTTTCATTAGCCCCATTTAAAATGATGAACTTGCTCAGGGACCGAGTAAGCCGGCCCAGGCTGCACAGCCCGGAATGGGGGCTCAGGCCTAGAATCCCTGTCTCCTCCTCCAGACAACCGATGCTCCTCCTTTGCCAGGCGTGTTGGACTAAATGTCCGGCGGGCGTGCCCAGTGAGTTTCAGGGGCAGGGGCAGCAAGCCACGGGCACTTTGTCCAGGCGCCAAGAGGAAGAATCAATGAAACACAGGCCTTGCATCCTGGCAGGAAACTTGCCGAGAAGCTCGAGGAGACAAACAGCAGGTGTGCAGGCCGCGAGGGGCCAGGAAGCGAGTCTGCTGGTTTCCCGGCGCCGCTAAATCATCACCCTCTCCTGCTGCAGAGCTGCGATCTCTCTGGTCTCACTTACCGTCAGCTCCTACCCGCCTGAATGTCTCCTTCCTGGAGAAAGCTCACCGATGGACACACCCTGTTCCTCCGTCTCCATGGACACGGGGCCGGCATTGTTTCGTGCTCCGTGTTCTGCGCTTTCTAACCTGGTCCGGTCCACGGAACAGCGAGAACTCTCCAGCTCTTTCTCCCTGGTTGGCCTCAGGTTCTGACGGCCAGGCGCCTAGAGCATCCGGCAGGATGGGCTCATCTGAGAAGCCCCAGGGGATGGCTCACCATCCGAGCTGGCGAAGTGAGCGTGGGCCCCCGCGTGTTCCAGACTCGTCAGGATAAATGCCACCTGTGGGTGCTCAGGCTCCAGGGCAGAAGGGCCTCTGAGCTGTGCTGAGATGACTCTTGCCTCTGCTGCCAGCTACAGCCGTATCCATCTCAGGCTGCAGGGGGCCCATCCACCCCTGGTCCTCGGGCCTGGTTCTTTAAGCCCACCTGGGTTTACTTCTCCACTCCACTACTTACTGGTTGACCTAAAACCAGTGACGCGACCTCTCTGAGTGTAGGTGTCCTCTTCTGTTAAGTGGGAATAATGATAGGACCGCCCACCTCACCAGGTGTCATGAGGATCAGACAAATAATTGATGGATGGAAAAGTACTGTGTATCTGTTAAGTGCCTCACAAAAGTGGCTGCCGTCAATGTCATTACTGTGTATTCGAAGGCGCGGGCTGGACAGCACCAGTCCCCTCTGCCAGGGACCCACCTTTCTGCACCCCACCCCACCACCTTCAGGATCCCACCAATGACCAAGTTGCCGGTCACGATGCTGAGATCCATTGCTATTGCTATGGGTTGAATTGTGTCACCCCCAAATTTGTATGTTGAAGTCCTAACCCCCAGGTCCTCAGAATGTGACTGCATTTGGAGATACGACCTTTGAAGAGGTAATTAAGTTCAAACAAGTTCATATGGGTGGACCCTAATCCAGTAAGACTGGGGTCCTGGGGTCCTTTTAAGAAGAGGAGATGTGGACACACACACAGGGACAGCGAGAGGGTGGCCATCTACACGCCAAGGAGAGAGGTCTCGGGAGAAGCCGACCCTGCCGTCACCTTGATCTCGGTCATCCGGCCTCCAGAATTGTGAGAAAATAAATTTCCGCTGTTTAGGCCGCCCAGTCTGGGGTACTTTGTTATGGCAGCCGTAGGAAACTAATACGGCTATTACGACCGTGCTTTCGGGGAATGCTCTTTCTGTAGGGCATCCACTGGGTGTTGTGTCAAAATACGGCTCATTGTCAAACACGTTTGGGAACCACGGGGTTAAGCAAAACTACGCGGATTTCTTGTTTACTGCCAGACTCCTTACAGCTCTGACCATGCTCACAGCTGCCGTGACTCGCTGTCAACAGGGGGCAGGCTAGGTGGCATTTCCTCACTTTCTGGACTTACTTGGGCATGAAACTCTTCCACTGCAAAGCAGCCAGGAGATTTGTGTTCTGGAGAGCATCCTTTCTGGCATTCAGGAGATTTCTGGCTCCAAGGATCATTCTGTAGCAAGGACTTGCCTTCTGCCCCCTCCTCCCCCTCCCCCTCCCCCTCCCCATCTGCTGTGGGTCAGGGGAAGGTCCAGGAGCTTGGACCAGCGGGGGTGGGGCAGTGGGGTGGGAGACTCCGGTCCCTTGCCCTCTGCCTGCTACCGAGAGAGTCGCTCTCCCTTATCAGACAAGCAGCAGGGCCCGCCAGAGCTCTATGTTTTATGGCCCTCTCATGTGTGAGAGCTTGCCCATTAGGGAGAAGCTGTCAATGCAAAACAAATTTCGAGACATACTTTCTACTCCAGGATTATGAATAACCCCTCCGATCATTAGAACCAGGGCATTTTTTAAAAATCCAATTTGTTTCCCACCTCAAAAACCATTTGCTTTGTTTCCTGCCTTCTGTGTTAGGAAGGGAGGCTGCAGCCTGGAACCTTCCAGAACCCTGGCTCCAAAAACCTTGCCCACACAGAAAGAGAGCAAGCCCCTCATCTGAAACCTGCATTTTCCCTGCAATTATCTGTTATCCATTTCCCATAGTGCAGCTGTGTATTTCTGAGGGAAGGTATCCTCTTTATAATCAGACAGAGCTGGGCAGAGCCCTGTGGATCGGGCCAGCGTCCCCAAGGAACGATGGGAGTGACCCAGGGGGCAAGAGTGGGACCACAGTGGGGGGGGCGGGGCGGGGGACATTCCCTTCTTCCAGCAGGGAGATTTGGGAAGGTGCTGATTTGGGTTTGGCAATCCTAAAGCCAGGCATAAATCCAAGAGTAAAAGAAAGGAAAACTATTAAGTAGGCAAAAGGGCATGAAAAATCTCCCTTTCTGGCTCCCTCCTCACCAGCCACTCAAGCCGGGGCTTCTAGAAGAAGCAATGTGTCCTCCACCTCCCTAACTTCGTGCGGCCTCATTGCTCTGCAGTAAAACCTGACATGAGAGATTCATCTCTCTGCCAGGAACATGTGCCCTGGTCCACCTCCCATCAGCCCACCATAGGGACAGGCGTTGTTCATCTTCCTTCCGGCTCAGCTTGCAGCCTCCAAAGCACGGGTGAGGGGCACCTTGCCTGACTCTGTGATCAGATGGGGCACGGAGGTCCCTCCCCAAACCTGGCACCCTCCAAAGTCACAGTTTGTCCACTGTCTCAGGCCAGGCCGGAGTGGCCAGTATCTTCTCAGCAGGCAGGACAAATCCCCCGGGAGGATGGAACTGCGGGGGTCCGGGCCAGCCTTCTCCATCCCTCCCCAAACCCTCCTTCCTGCCCACCTGGCCCTGCGCCGTGCTCTGGAAATAGCCGTGAGCCAGACACTCTCCCTGCCCTGGAGAAGGTCAGGGTCCTGGAGGGAGAGGGATGCAGAAGCAGCTGTTTACAAGACCTCTCAAGTAATAGGAGGGAGGAACGACCAGGAGCCCGGAGGAGGAGGGCACTGGCCCCTGGAGGCATCTGGGAAGTGTCTGAAGAGAGGGCACCTGAGCTGGGCCTTCATCCAGCAGCGGAAAGGACGGGCTTCCCTTGTGGCACTTGCCGCTCCCCGAAATGACCTCATGTGTGTCCTGTGACTCAGTGGTTGTCCTTCCATCCCCCTAAAATGCCTGAACTCTCCATGCTCGTAAAATAAACTCAATGGAACCACCAGGCCTTTGTCTATTTGGTTCATCTGTGTGTCCCCAGGGCTTAGCTCGGTGCCTGGCACACGGCAAGTCCACAAAAAGATGCGTGGAATGCTTGGGAACTAAGGCAGAGGGAAGTAAAGCAAGTGGGAGGGGCAAGGTGAAATGGCTCTGGCAGAGTGCCAAGTCCCCGCCCCCCCCCATCCTACGGGAATCTCCTCCACGCTTCCCACCCGTGCAGGTACCAGGATGGTGTTGCCAAGAGATCAATGGCCCTGAATTGTTTCCCTTCACAACTCCAGGTGCACGGCTGCTGCTATGAGGGGCCCAGGTGAGGTCCCGGGCTCCGCCCTCCCCTCCAGCAGGAACAGGATGGAGGGTGGGAGCCGCTGGCTATCCCTGCACCCTCTCCGTCACCTGCGTGGTCCAGCCCAACATCTCAGGCGCCTCTGGGCTCCCATTTCTGCCTCTACTAAGCCGTGCCGTGGTCCCTTTTAGCTCTCATTTGTAAGTGGGCCTCAGCCCAAGCAAAAGATGCAGCAGGAATCCGGCCGGGCTCCCAGACGCTTAATTGGAGCCGGGCTCTTCATTACCTGCACACCTGTTTCCCAGCACCATATGGTCTGAGGTAAATAGACTGTAATTGTTTATCCAGACTCAATTCTGCAGTAAGGGAGGGAGTGGGTAGGGGGGCCGCAGCCCCCAGTTCCCCCGCCATCCTGCCTGCTGCCAATCCCTCCCCTTCCCCAGGCTGCTGAAGGACAGAACCCCCTGCACAAGGTGAAAGAGTTTACAGCTGTGGGAGCAGAGCCACCTTCCACAGCCGGGGCCCACTTTGGAGCAGCTTCTCCACCGACTCCAAGGAAAGGGCCCTGCCCGGCCGTGTTAGCTGTCAGGAGCTTGGCAGCCTTGCCTCTGCCCTTGCCGTGAGGCTGGGCCGGCGGGCACCTCTCAAGGCCTGGGCTCACTTATCCCTTCCCCTTGGAGGCTGAAGGATGTCTGAGAGGCCTGGGCTTCGGGGCCTGGCAGGCCTGTGCTGGATCTTAGCCTGCCAACCTCTTAACTCGGTGGCCTTGACCAAGTCTGAATATCTCAGAGCCCTGGCTACCTCTAGCAGAAATAAAGGCAGTGACTTCTACATCCCAGGGGTGTTACTAACGGATAGAGTGAACATTTAAGGGGTGCATCCACAGGTCGGGCATGCTGCCAGGAGCTTTAGACCTAGGACGTAGCAGCTCTTGGAGCAGGGACTTTGATTAGTCACCCTTTACAGATGAACACATTGAGGCTTAGGTGGGTTAAATCTCTTACCCAGGGCCACCCAGCCAGAAACCAGCGGAGCTGGAATTCTACCCCAGCTCTGTTGACTCAGGAACCCAAGCTCTTGACCGCCATGCTAGATTCACATTAGGAGATAACGCATAAAAGAGGCCTGGCCCGGAGCCGGGAGCACAGAAGGGAATCAGTAAATGCCCATCCCCTTCTCTCTGCCCTTCCTTCTGTAAGCAGAGCTCTCCCCCGCCCCAGCTCAGCCCGCCCAGGGCAGCATCCAGCTTCAGGCTGCTCGCGTGCCCTCCCCCCAAGAAAAGTATACACAGGATATCCCTGCCCCCTCCCCAATCCCCTTGTCTTTGCTCCCCCGCCAGCCTGCCAGGGAGAGGCGGTCCTTCCCGGCTAATCCCTGGCTGCTGGCAATGCAGGAAGGGCAGACAAAGGAGGAAGATGGCTAGCAGTGTCCCGGACAGAGGTAGGCTCCTGACCTCGGAAGAAGTCCAAAGGGTTGATCTTAAGAAAGAACCAGGGCCCCTGAGCATTTTCGGGGCTCTGGATGAAAAGAGGGCCCCATGCAGGAAGCAGAGCGCTCAGCACCTGGCAGGGAATCAGAGCCACCAAAGAGCCAGACACTACAACCCCCTGGGGCCTCATTTCCAGGCACAGGAAAAGGACTTCTTCTCACCATGTCGCTACCTGGGTCCTTTCCCTTCCCCGCCGAGAGCTCCCCAGCCTGAGCCGCGCCCCGAGCGGCTCCAGGAGGATGGATGGTTTCTCCAAATCCAAGAGAAGGGATGCTGTGTCCTCTTAATCTGCCCTGAATTGGTCTTTAATATGAAGAAGGGCTGCCAGGCCTTTCAGCCCTGATGGATCCTTTCTGCAGCAGAGACACCGGCTCCTGCCTGGAGCCTGCCTGGGCCAGGCAGGCAGCCTCGTGGTGGGCTTGGATTAGGCTTTACACTGCCCCCCGCCCCCCGGCCCGGCCAGTTGCCAGCAGCTGCCCCTGGGCCCAGGCCTCGGATTGGGCCCGGCAGGAGGCTCGGAGGAAAGATGGGGCCCGACTCCAGTCCTCCGAGACGCTTTCATCCCTCTGGAGAGATAGATGTCAATTTCCCCACTCTACGCACATGCTTTCCAGACCTTAAAGACAATCCCCCAAGTCAAGCATATGGCTGCCAGAAGCCCGCAAACCAGAGAGGCAGAAGAGAAAGCAGAGAAGGGTTGCTGGAGGTGGTGAGGTAATTAGGGAAGACTTCCTGCAGGAGGTGCCCCCAGGGGGCTGGAGATGTCTGATTCCCGGAGGTTCCCTGATTGCTCTCTGGAAGCCAGGGGCTGAGGCAGGAGCAAGAATTCTGTGAAGGAGAAAAAATATGTCAGAAAAAAAGAAAAGAGCTTTTCCTAGCAAGTTTTCCATCTGCCCATGGGGGATGCCCTTTGAAGAAAAGCCTCAAGCCATGAGCAGCAACGGCAGACTCTCACGTCTCTGGGAATGGGAAGGAGTTTTAAAAGATATTTATGCTTCTGCATAAATTGGCCCCTCAGGGGATGCCGTGTGGTTCTGCCTTGGCCTGGTGAGTACAGGGATATTTTCAACCCCAGGCATCAGGCGGGAGGCTGTCAGAGTAGCCGGTCAGGGGCATGCCCTGCCCTCTGCGTGGAAAGGGTGCACAGTGTCCCGGAAGCGGGGAGTCCCTCACCCACCCCTGGGAATGTGAGCCTCGGAGGAAATTCTTGTAACTCGAAATATTCCAAACAGGAAGTGGAGTCCTGGGTGCCGGTGCGGGCAGGGGTGGAAGGGAAGGGAAATTGACACGCGCTGGGCCCTTGCTCCGTGCCAGGCAAAGGACCAGGTGCTCTGTGGACAATACCTCATTCAATCCTCAAAAACAATCCTGCAGGGCTGTATTGCCCCCATTTCACAGGTGAGGAAACCAAGGCTCAGAGAGAGTAAGTCAGTTGCCCAGGCTTACGCATCCAGAGGCGCCAGAACTGGCACTTGAACCAGAACCACATTCTGCGCCTCTCCTTGAATGCTCCACTTGGGGCAGGATCCAGGCAGAGAGAGCAGCTGGACAGGGTCCCTGGTCCTCCCCGCACCGGTCCGCACGATATCGGGCCAGGATCAATCTATAGAGATGCAGGGACAGTCAGGGCGAGCAGGGAGTGAGGGGAGGAAGAAGGCCCCTGGCCCGGCCTTGTCCTTCAATCAAAACACCTGTTTCCAGGCCCCACGGCCCATCCATCAGCCACTGCCAGGGCCCTGCCATCTCCTGGCCGCCCACTGGACCAGCACCTGTGAGTCCCCAGCTGGGGCTTCTCTCAGCCCAGGCAGGGGCCAAGGTCAAAGGGCTGGGAGCTCGAGCCCCTGGGAGCTCGGAGTCAGAGGACAAAAGCTCTAGCTTCCTCGATCCTTGCGTGGAATAACTTTGAGGTGCTCCTCACCCTCTCCCCACTTCCCCAGTGGAGTTGAATGCCCGTTGCCCATGGCAGTGACCTGCCCAACAGCTCAGCATCCTGTATTGGCTTCCTTCCCTTCCTGGTCCCAGGATCACCTCCCACATACACTCCTTGCACTCAGCACCCTGCCTCAGGCCGGCTCCCTGGGGGACCCCCACTAAGATCTCCCCTGTGTGTCCTTCCTCCAGCCTGCACACCCCCCAACCCCAGCCTCCTGGCCACCCGACTCCCATTTATCAGGAGAAAGATGATTGGTTTTCTCCTTGAGGAGACATAACTAATAACCAGATCACAAGGGACCAAAGACACAGGCATCAAATATTACACAGACCCGAGCTAGATCTGTATCTCTCTATCTGTCGCACCGTGCTTTATCGTTCTGGCCGCGGCCGCCCGGCCCTCTCATTGATGAAGTGCGTTATAAGTGCTAAGTAATAATAATACCGTAAAATGCCTGAGTGCTCAAGCACGGGCTTTGAGCTCCAGATAAAATGCCAGACAGATAGATTAGCGGGCGGAGGAAATGCTTTGGGAGCCGTTTCCCCACAGCTCCCCGGGCCTAATAGATAGGTCCAATCAGACCACTTCAATTACTACTCGGGAACTAATAGCCGAGAGTCTGATTAGATCCCCTGCTCGGGCGCCTGTGCTGTGCAGAGCTGGTGACAGCGGGCGGTGGAGAGGCAGGCGCAGGGCGAGGCTGAGAGATGCGCTATCCCATGGGGCGGGGGCTGGAGGGGGGCGCGGCATGCAACCTGAGCTGATCTGGGAACCATCCACCTGTGGTTCCCCCTCTGGTCCTTCCTGAGGTGCCCAAGGCCGGAGCAGGGCCAGCATCCTTTTCTGCCATCCTTGGTCCCCTCCTCTCCTCGGGGCTCCAGGGAAAAAGGCAGGAAACTTTTCAACCTCTTAGAAACTTTCCATCAAGGGATAGGAGTTTCTGTCACCTCTAATGAAGAGAAAAGGAAGGGGCTGCACAGGGTCAGGGAGAAGCAGAAGTACGGGCGATTTGCTTGTCCCGGGAGGACAATTTAGGTGAAGGAGGTGGCTTTGTCTCCGTGGAGAGCCATCAGAGCCAAACCCAGGTGGAGGGGCACCCAGGTAGTGAGCTCAGAGGTAAGCCGGGCAGAGAGGATGTCTGCCAGCAAGGTCAGAGGTCAGAGAAGGCCCCCGTGGGGTGTGGGCTCCAGAGGCCAGGACCTGGGCAGCGGCCGCGGGCTGTGGGCGGGAAGGAGAGGTTCTGAGCCTCAGGGACAGAGTGACAGGTGGTAACGCCCGGAGGTTCCAGCGGGCCCAGTGCCTGGGTTCCAGCTCCTGCAACCACCACTTCCTCTGTCCCGCCTTCTCCCCTGCAGGAAACGTCAGAATGACCACGGCTGCACGTGTCTGAGAAACAAGTGGGAACCGATCATGTATTTTGCTGAACCAAAGACCGTTTTTCCATATGAGGCCAATGACCCTCAGAAAAATGTCTGACTCAAGGTACATATTAAAAAAGAGAAGAAGCAGGAGGAGAGGAAGGAAGGGGGGGAAGAGGGCGGAAGAGGGAAGAGGAGGAAAAGCAAGAGAAGGAGGAGAAGGAGAAGGAGGAGGAAGAGAGGGAGAAGGAGGCAGCAAAAACCATTTACACAAAATTTATATTTGAGAGAGAAAATAAGAAAATGTTTGATTCCTTCCTAGTCCTTCAGAGAACAGAACTGGGAAGGTTGCTGAACACATATTTTTTTAATAAATGAGAAACAGAATTGAAAAGCTCAAGGACTAGTATTGGAACGCTCACAACTGGGTTCCTTGATCCTAAGGGATGGGCCAGGAGGAGACGGGGAAGGGCGTCCGGTAGACGCTGCCAGGGAGCACCGGGCCCCACGTGCAATGGAGCCAGAGAAACGCGCCCCGTGTCCCCCCGTTCGGGAGGAGCATGGAACACTCCCCAGAAGGAAACTGAACTTCTACATTCGAGTGACTCGTGAGCCAGAGATGAACTGACGGGAAACAGAAGCACCAGGGGCAGGGGATGTGACGGTGCGGGGCTGTGGACAAGGGGAGGGGAGGGGCCCCAGATGGGAGAGGAAGCCAAGGGCGGGAGGAACCAGAACTGGGTTGGTGAAGGCTGAGGGTACAAGCGGAGGACGGACAGCTGGAGGAGGCGCTGTCTAGGAAGGAGACCGGCAGAGCTGGACGGCTGGCTCCTCGCGATGGACACAGAAAGACACGAAGGAAAGGCTCTCCTTATTCCAGAGGGTCTGAGAGAGGAGAAGCGATGTCCCACGGCGTGGGCCCAGCACACCCTGTCTGGCGGGGTGACACTGGGCAGGGTTCAAGCTCTGGCATCACACGATGGTTTTCCAGCTCGTGCAGGTCCTGACAAAGTCCAAATTCCCCACCCATCCTTTTCCGGGTTTTTATTCTAATACCAGGAGGAGCCAGACTTGCATCCTGCTAGTAGGAGCAGGCCTTCCACCTCTCCCCACCTGCTCCACTCTTTTCTTTCCATCCGCCTGTTGCAGCCCACCGGCCCGGTCAGCTGTCAGGATGCTGGGCTTGATGATGTAGTAGTTTGCTCAGGCTGCCCTAACAGAGCACCACAGGCCGGGCAGCCTAAACAACAGAAATGAATCTTCTCACAGTTCTGGAAGCTGGACGTCCAAGATCAAGGTGTTGGCAGGGTTGGTTTTTCCTAGGCCTCTGTCCTTGGCTTGCAGACGGCCGTCTTCTCCCTGTGTCTTCAGGTGGTCTTCCTGCTGTACGTGTCTATGACCTAATCTCCTCTTTCCACAAGGACCCCAGTCATATGGACTAGGGCCCACCCTCATGACCTCATTTTAAATTAATCACCTCTCTAAAGACCCTATCTCCAAATCCGGTCACATTCTGAGTCGCTGGGGGGTAGGGCTTCAACCTTCTCTTTAATGTGAATTTGGGGGGACACAGCTGAGCCCATAACAATGTACGATAAAGGAGGCACGCAGCCGGGGGTTTTAGGGCCTGACGCCCACACTGAAGTCTGTTGGGGACCCTCCTTTAATCCCCCCAGTGGCGGCACTGTCCGTCACCAGGGCAGAAAGCAGGCAGCCCCTCACTCAAGGAGCCCCAGCTTCCGTCTCGTTCTCTTTTTTCTCCCTCTGCTTGGGCAGGGCCTGCCGTGTGTGTCATCTTATGTCTCAGGCAGCAACTGGGACGGAGGCCCCAGAAGGGGAACTGAGCTGCTGTCATCAATGCTCCCCTCTGCCTTCTTGAGTGATTTTCCAGCACTGCAATTTGCAAGTAGAGGACAATGAATTTTAACCTGGGCTTGTCTGACTAGCCGGCTGTCTCTTTCCTGCCTCACGACGCCAGCCTGTCTCTGCCATTAGGTTCCTAGGCTGGAAGGTGAGACTCCCCGGGCTAGCAGTGGTCACACTGAGGCTGGAGATCGCTAATCTAGGATGTCAGGGCAGGTTCAGAAGAGCCGGCACAAACCGGAAGTCAAGAATCTGGGCTGATGGAGATGTTTGGATGAGCAGGTAGGTCTCCCAAACCTGGACAGAAAGACCAATTTAATCAAAATTGCAATTGTGGGAGCAGTGGGGTGTGCACCCCAAACTCACCTGAGTGGCTTTCCCTCTAATGGTGCCGGGAAGGAGTCTGCTCGGGGCCTGGCAGAGAACGCCAAACCCTGCTTGCAGCAGGATCGTTCTGGATGAGGGACTGGGAGGTGAGACCAGGACATCTCAAATGCACCTGCGGAGAAGACGCTCTCTCTCCTTCAGGGATTAGCCAAGGTTGGAACCGGGAGCAAGGAGCAAGGGCAGGATGCAAACTCAGGTTACTCAGCCTCGACCCGGCGCTGCCATTGCCCTTGGAAGCCATGCGTTGTTGGGATGACCGGGAACAAAGTTCTTAACAGGAGCTGGGGTGTGACTGGGGTCGGCCAGGGTCTCTCGCCTCCTCTGGAAGGGCTCCCAGGGCACTGCTGGTGGGGGAGGGCTCTCAGGGGCCCATTTCCGTCCAGGGTAATGGTCATGACAAGAGGACAGGCGCCAGATGGCCTGGGTTTACTGTGTGACCTTGGCCATGGGACTCAGTTTACTTGTGGCTTAGTTTTCTCATCTGTAAAATGGGGCAAGGACAGCACCACGTCACTGAGAGGATCAAATGGGTCCATACATGAAAAACCCATACACAGTGCCTGGCCCGAGGCAGGACCACTGCGCGTTAGCTATTAGCGTGTACAGCAGGATGGGTGCTGTTTCATTCCCTGAGCAGCTGGTAGAAGATGCCTCCTAGAGGGACACCTGCCTTCGTAAGGCCACTCGAGGTAGAAGCTGGATCTTGGGAGCCTTGTGGGGGAACAGTCGCCTTGCAGGGACAGAGGAGGAGTTTGCTGGTTGCAAGGATAGAGGATACAAGGAAGAGCCAGGATCGGGGAGGTGGAGGGGGTGACCCAGGGAGCATGGAAGCCCGGGAGGTTCCCCTTCCATCCCTCAAGTCTTACAGAACTCACAAAATTCCTAAAGCCAGTGGATTGGGTTTTATACCCATCTCTGCCCAGATAATGTCCCCAGGGGTGGCTGCAGGCACAACACTGAGGGTCTGAGCCAAGTTTTCTGAAATCTCCGAGGGGCAGAGGGTGATGTATTCACCACGGGGCATCAGAGGGTCCGGATGAATCAGCCGGAGGCCAAAAAGTGAGACAGGCGACCAAGCTGGCTTCCCATGGGCACGTCCCCGAGGGGAAGACTAACATCTCAATAACACGGAGTAGATTCCAGCACCGAGGTCTCGGCCTCTCGGGCAACAGCACGGCCCACGTAATTCTCCTCGAATCGCAAATGGAAAAGACAATTGAATGTTAGAGATGGTTTGAGTCTCGGCTCAGATCCAGACAGGTGACTTCTATGGAATTCCGGTGCGAGAGCCCCCAGGCTCGGGGACAGGCTGGGGAGGCCAGTGGCAGCGAGCTCCTCCCTACACACCCCTCGCCTCCCCAGTCTGCCGGGAGATTGAATCCAGCCTGATTGTCCCCCGGGCCCGTAATGGAATTTCATCAGGGATCCCTGGAACTGGAGAGCTTATTTGTGGCCTTCTGCCACCAGAGGCTCCAGATAAAGAATGCAGCGCAGGTGTCCGAAACCGTGCCTGGCCACCATCCATCATCCTGTCAAGGCATCACCTCGGACAGCCCTGCTTCAAGCGGAATCAGGTGGAGGGCTTTCCTCCCGAGAATAACGAACAGCAGCAAAGTCGGGTTAGGGAGCCTTTGCTCCCTCAGTGCCTTCATTACAGGTGGAGGAGTTTAGGGCTTTCCCAAGTCATCCCGACGGACAGCATCCCCTCCCTCCAGGTTCTCAGAGCCTAGCCGGCAAGAGTCATCAACCCTCATTTGGTTCTAGAAGCCTCTAAACATCACCGTGGGTTTCTATCTTAGCAGGTAGGCTATGGAGACTGGAATGATAGAAATTCTTTGCACACAGAGAGCATTTATCAAATTCATCCACATGCCTTATCCCATTGACCTTTACGGCCACCCTATTAGGGAGGTATTGTTATTTGCCAATTGACAGATGAATTGAATGAGGCTCAGAGAAGTTAAGTGACTTCTCCAAGTCAACAGAGAGTCGGGGGAAAGGGGGGCTTGAATCCAGTTCTTTTGACTTCAAATCATGCACTCTTTCCACTCTCTACGTTACAGCTATTCTTTCCTCCTAGACTCTTCCTCTCTCCCAGCCTCTCTCGTGCCGTCTGTCCTGCCAGACCTAGTCCCCAGGCAGGGAGTGAGGGGTCGGCCATCCCAGTGGTAGAAGGGCACAGACCTTCAGCCCGTCTGCCCTCCCTCCTCTGAGTCACATCCAGCTGGGATGAGGGAGACAGGAGCCATGCCAGGGTGGGGGGTAGGCGGTGGTCCAGTGATTCTCTTTGATCTGATAGATCCAGGAGGTCAGGCCCACACAGGTCACTTCCTGGTGAACGTGCAGGGAGACCAAGGGGCTGGGACCTGGCACCCAAGGAAACTGCGACTCATCCATTTGAAAATGGTACCAGCTGCCCCAGTAGGAATCCTTCTGCTGGAGTGATGGGGTGCACTGAGTTTCATGCTTGCTTATCCCAGTGACACGGGGCATCATTTCCAAACCCAAATGGTACCATGGACCCCAAAACGAGGGAGAAGAGGAGGGAACAGGGAAACAGGAGCAAACCTGCCTCCATCGTCACTGAGCGAGAGAGGCTACCAGACACATCACTTCCACCCGTGGACCTTTGATTGAGAAGCACTCATATCATATAATCTGTAGGGGCCAAAGGGGAAATGGTAGGCAGAATAATAGCCCCCCAAAGATGCCCACGTCCTAATCCCTGGAGCCTGTGAAGGTTACCTTACACAGCCAAAATAAAGCGCGGGGAGAGACTTTGTAGATGTAACTAGATTTACCTTCTTGAGAGGAGGATATGATCCTGGATTGTCTGGGTGGGCCCTAAATGCAATCGTAAGACTCGTTTAAAGGGAGGCAGACAGAGATTTGACCACAGACAGGATAGGAGGATGCAACGCGGCCACAGGGGGAGAGGTTGGAGTGGTGCAGCCCCAAGGCAAGGATGTGGGCAGCCATCGGGAGGCAAGGAACAGATACTTTGCTGGAGCCTCCAGAGGGAACGTGGTTCTATTGACACCTTGACTTTGGCTCACTGCAGCTGACTTTGAACTTCTGGGCTCCAGAACTGTAAGAGAGTACATTTCTATTGTATTAAGCCACCCTGTTTGTCACAGTTTATTACAGCAGCCCCAGGGAATTAATACCAGAGAGACGAACAGCACCGATGGTAACCACTGATGCTATAGCAGGTCTGTCCAGTAGAGCTGGGGCTGCATTCACAGAAGCAAAGCCCCATGAAGAGCGAAAGGTCTGTACATCCGGAGGGAGAGATGGCAGTCAGGTGAACGACAGGCCTCCCACCTCAATCCAATTGGCTATGTTTCTCTCTTGTCTCTCCTACTCATCCTTCTCCGTCCCGCGGTTTCCCTGACATTCACACCTGAGTGTCTCCACTTTTGCTCTCTCTACAGTGAATCAATACAGTCTATGTCTGTGTCTGTCTTACGAGACCTCGTCCTGGAACGGGGGTCCCAATTGTGCGTCTTCACATCTGGTCTGGGGACAGCTGTCCTCCTCACAGCCATCCCCGTGTCATGGGGCGGGGAGTGTGGCTGGCAAATCTGCTTCATGCGGAAGTCCTCCTTGGACTCAGGACCCGCCCAGGGTCTTGTGGACCTTTTCCTTCACACACTCAAAGGTTAGGAGGCCCTTCTGGCAGGCCTCGCCCCCTGGTGGAGATGGAGACTGGAGGGGGACGCGGCAGGGAGAGGAAGCAGCGGGGAAGCCGTTCAGCTGAAGCAGGTGTGCAGGTGGCATGGGGAAGGAAGAGAAAAGGCGGTGGGAACAGGAGAGTGTCGTGGGGAGGTTTCCAGGGACTCAGCTGGACCATGGAGGGGGAGGGAAGGATGCGGGGGAGGCCTGGGGCCACTGGAGGAGAGTTAAAACAGAGAGCGGGGCCAACTAGAAGTAAGAATAAGGAGCCCACATGGTGACACCCGCCTGGAAGAGAAAGGTTCATCTGTGGAGCAGGAGATGGGCAGATAGAAACTGAGCAGCCTCCAGAGGTGCTTGGCAACAGGTGGCAATGGTGAAGTCTGAGCGGGCTGGGCAATGGAAGCACAGGGCAGAGAAGCCAGTCATTCATTCACTCACTCATTCATCCATCCAGTAAAACACTCACAGAGCTCTGACTCTGAAAGGCATTGGGCTGAACTCTGGAGACGTGCAGCTTGAGAGGTCCAATGGAGAGGTGGCTACAGGGCCCTGAGGTCTAGGAAGCAATGAGGGGTGGACCCTGCTGTTATCAGCATGCACGTGGTAGCGGAGAGAGTACATGTGGCTGAGATTATCCGGGGGAGAGTGGAACTACACGAAGAGCCCAGGGCTCAGGCAGAACCCCAAGGAAATGCCATTTAAGGACGAGCGTGAAAAGATGCCTTCCCAAAGGAGATGTCAGTGAATGAATGAATGAATGAAGAAACTAGGGTTGTATCTCAGGACCAATGGAAGGAGAGAATAAAATCCAACAAAAACCCCTTGCAGCCCCAGACTGGCCATGCGCAGTGCTGGGCTCTGCGGGGGAGCCAAGGGGCATAATCACAGCATCCGCCCCCAAGGAGATCACCAGGGGGCACGAAGCCAAGGGATAAACAAGCAAAATTTAAATTACCCCCAAAGAGTTAACTATCAGTGCAAGGCTAGGAGAGAAAAAACAGTGTCTCAAGGCTGCATGGTGCATGATTAATTAACAAATGAACTGCATAGGCTAAAATTGCATAAAAGTTCAGAGGACAGAGAAAGCCCTTAGGGCTTCAATTGTCAGGGAGGGATTTGCTGAGAGGTAAGATTTGACCTGGGTTTTGAAGAAGGAGGGGTAGAATTAGTGCAGGAAAAATGTAGGCTGGGGGCTGGTCAGGATCTGCCAGGCCACGGGAAGTGTGGGAAAAGACCAGAGTTCAGGGTGCACTTGGGGTTGGGGGCATGGAGTGGGTGCTCAGGGGTTGGGCCTCAGAGGCCTTGGTAGAATGGGGTACAAGAGGGTCTGTGTGTCTGGCCAACACCCTTGGACTTGGTCCTACCAGTGGTTTGGGACAAATAGAAAATTTTTAAATAGGAAGTGATGTAGCGAGGCAGGACCCATCAGAAATCCATGGCAATCATTGGATGGGGAGGTGATGAACTGAACTGTATGCAAATGGTTTGCTGGAAGCAGGAATGCAAAAGAAGAGGGTGGACCGAAAGAAAGTTCTGGAGGAAAAGTGGATGTAGAGGAAGACTAGAGGTGCCGGCTGGGATTCTCCTCCTCTCTCTACAGCTAAGACCCTGTCATGGAGAGCCCCACAAATCACCCACACCTGCCCCACGGGGGCACTTTGTTTGCTTTTATTTTACTTTATTTTGTTTTAACTTATCTTTGATTTTTGCCCTGATGTGGACCAGCAGGGTTGGCTCAGAGCTCTGCTCAGTAGCGGGCATCCAGGATGGTCTGGGGAGGGGCTCCGATCCTCAGGGGGCCGCGTGAAGAATGCCAGCACCCAGGACCAGGTGGTGCCCATCTCCACCCTCTGCAGGTGACCCCAGAGGAAACACCTCCCCTCAGAGCCCTCGGGGCACAAGACTTCCGCTCCTTATCACCTTCTGCAGTAAACGTACTGGAGCAGGAATGGGAAGAAAGAAATTCACTCTCGTTTCCTCTCCCCAGCTCAGAGCAATATTTTGCCCACAACCCTATTTTCCAATCTCTCCTCCGGCACCTTTTAATATTTATAGCTGTGTGTGTGGACGGAATGTGGAGTGCGAGAGCTTGTCGGCCCTGGGAGCAGACGTTTAGGAGAGCTGTCCCCGACCTGAGGACCCACAAATCCACAGGGGCTGCCCCCAGGGCCATTCCCAGGAGCCCACCTGAGGGGGTCCGTGGCGGTGATCCGGTCACCTCCCTTGTATTCACCCAAGGTTCCCCTTGATTCTCTCCACATCCTGCATCTCCACCAACCCAACCCCAATCACTGCACTGCTTGACTGCCAGGACCAATTTGCCTTCCTTTATTAAATTGTTTTTCCCTGTGGGTATATTCGTCACCTACTGCTGCATTTTTTAAATGCCCCAAAACCTAATGGTGAAACCAACACATTCATCATCTCAAAGTTTCTCTGGGTCAGGGCGTGGCTTCACTGGATCCTCGTCTCTAGGTCTCACAAGGCTGCAGTCAAGGTCTTGGCCAGGGCTGGGGTCTCATCCGCAGGCTCCACTGGAGCAGGACCCACCTCCAAGCTCACTGTGTGGTTGTTGGCAGGATTCAGTTTCTGGTGGGTTGTTGGGCTGAGGGCTTTACTTATCCGGTACCTCAGCTGTCTTCCAGGGCTGCAGAGTCCTTTGCTAGGCTGTCTGTGTCTGGTTGGGCTGCCAGGGGAGAGGAGGAGCCTTCTGGGGGCCTAGGCTTGGAAGTGGCAGCATTCCTTCCGCCCAGATTCCAGAGGCCAGAACTCAGTCACCTGGCCCACCTGTCTGGTGGTGGAGACATGGGGGAAGCCCAGAAATGTGGGGCAAGGAGGCAGAGGACAGGAACCCTGGTGAAGAACCCTCCAACCTCTGCCCCATGCAGGAGGTCACGCAACAGAGTGTGACAGTTAATTTTATGTGTCAGCTTGACTGGGCCATGGTGGGCCCTCTGATAGCTGCCTAGACATTATTTCTGGGTGTGTCTGGGAGGGTATTTGGGGAAAAGACTAGCGTTTAAACTGTTGAACTGAGCAAAGCACATGGATGGGTCTCCTCCAATCGCCTGAAGGCCCAAGAAGAACATAGAGGCAGAGGAAGGGAAAATTTGTGCTCTGCCTGACTGTTTGAGCTGGGACATCAATCTTCCCCTGCCCTCAGAGCTCCCGGTCACAGGCTCGCAGACCCAGAATGGAACTGACACCACCTGGAATTGACAGCTCTCCTGCTGTCAGGCCTTCAGACTACACCACTGGCTTTGCTGGGGTCTCCAGCTTACAGACGGCAGGTCATGGGAAGTCCCACCATCAGCCTCCACAATCAGTGCCCCAATTCCTCATAACACCTGTCATTATATTTAATAATATACATATCCTATATAATATAGATATTATATGTAATATTATATATGCTTTTGGTTATATATCCTATTGGTTATTATATATATGGTTTTATATATTTGTGTGTATATACAGTATATATATATATATATATAAATAGTATACATGTATATATGTGTGTATATATTGTAGCATATATGTATATATAAGTAGTATGTATGTATATATGTGTGTATATAGTATATATATACATGTAATATCTATGTGTATATATATATAGTATGTATATATGTGGGTATATAAATAGCATATATGTATACATGTGGGTATATAGTATATATGTATACATATAGTATGTGTGTGTGTGTGTGTGTGTGTGTGTGTATATATATATAAGCAGTATATATGTATGTATGTGTGCATTGGTTCCTCTTCTCTGGAGAGCCCTAATACACAGAGTAAGAGGAGTGGGGAGAGCCAGACCCTTCCCAGCCCAGGTCCTTCTCCTGCCTCCTGCCCTCCATCTCCTGGCCTCACCTAAGATATCCTTCCCCAGCACCTCCACCCCTCCAGCTGCACCCCTCTGACCTCCTCCTGCCAAGACTGTCGACTGTAGATGCAGGTTCTCAGGTTCTGGGAAATGGCCTCTTTCACAGCCGCCGCTTCCCCCCCACCACACACGCCCTCATCCTGGTGAAGCCTCCGCAGGCCGACTCTGTCTCACTGTCTCACTAGCAAAACGAACGCAGCACCAGGCTTGGAGTCCAAAATCCAACTTTAGGTCTGGCTGCTGCCCTCTCTCTCCAGCTTCCAGGTCTTGCTCT
Organism: Balaenoptera acutorostrata; assembly: GCF_949987535.1. NCBI lineage: Eukaryota > Metazoa > Chordata > Mammalia > Artiodactyla > Balaenopteridae > Balaenoptera > Balaenoptera acutorostrata. The sequence continues at coordinate 58,067,245 of NC_080083.1, forward strand.
GTTAAATGGAGGTGGGAAAGCGAGGGCGGAGATTTAAGCTAAATGATGTCTAGACTCCCTCCCTGTGTTTCTCACCTTAACTGACTCAAGCTTTGATTTTTCACCAGATGTTCTTATGCAGCTACTTCCTGAGTGCCCCGTGCCTCTCCCCCACCCCACTCACACGCTCCTGAGTTCCCACGCATGCATCTGTCACTTGCACGTTTGCCATAGACGCCCACCCTCCCTGCCACCCAAACAGGGAAGCTGCCATGCGGTGAGAGCAGGGGCTGGGTGGGGACATCCATCACCCATGGCTACACAACGACCACTAGACCCACGCTGCCCAGCAGAATTTTCCACGAGGATGGAACCGTTCTATAATCTGCACGGCCCAGTGCGGTAGCCACTAGGCACCTGTGGCTGTGGAGCGCTGAGATGTGCCTTCTGTGACTGAGCCACTAAAATGCTTCATTGTATTTTGTTTCCACTGATTTGCATTTAACTTTAATAGCTACGGGTGCCTAGTGGCTGCCGCCTGCCTTGGGTAACACAGCGCCCGAAAGCGGGGGCTAGAGCTTAGCCGTCTGACTTGCACCTGAGGTTCTCTCTCTTGGGTTCTGGAACCTCCGTGGAAGCTCAACACAGCCGGGGGAACAGAAACCTCCGCAGGCTGAAGGTGACCATAGCAGCGCTTCGCAAACATGAGCGTTGAAACAACCCATTGAAAAGCAGATTCTAGGGCTTCCCTGGTGGTGCAGTGGTTAAGAATCCGCCTGCCAAGGCAGGGGACATGGGTTCGAGCCCTGGTCCGGGAAGATCCCACATGCCGCGGAGCAGCTAAGCCCGTGAGCCACAACTACTGAGCCTGTGCGCCTAGAGCCCGTGAGCCACAGCTACTGAGCCCACGAGCCACAACTACTGAAGCCCGTGTGCCTAGAGCCCGTGCTCTGCAACAAGAGAAGCCACTGCAATGAGAAGCCCACGCACCACGACAAAGAGTAGCCCCCGCTCGCCGCAACTAGAGAAAGCCCGCGTGCAGCAACAAAGACCTAACGCAGCCAAAAATAATAGATAAATAAAAATAAATAAATTTATTTGTTTAAAAAAAGCAGATTCTGATGCATAGTCTGGGGCCAGCCTGAGGTCTGCATTTCTAACAAGGTTTCCAGGTGATGACAGTGGACCCCACCTTGGGTAGTGGAGCACTGAGGTCTCCGTCTTTCTGGCAGGCAAATAGCACCCATTTCATCACCCCACCTGCCTAAACCACTATCTTCTGCTTTTTTGCATGTCTCGCTTTTGGAGAAGAGAAGCCCCAAACACTCAGTGTCCCTCCCCTGCAGGCCTGGACCCAGGCGGAAATAACGGGATCGGGACCTCCAGGTCCCACACCCCCGGCTTCGCTCAGATTTGCGGCGTCAGCCGGGCTGTTTAATAACAGGGCAGCGTGGCCCCACCAGCTCAGCATCAGCCAGGGGGTCCCACAGGATCTCTGTCTTGCTTACACTCCTGGCTGCAGGAAGGAGTGTTCACAAAAGAGCTCTAGAGACTTCCATGGAAAGGCTTATTTGAAGCTGCCCAGCTCAGGGCTATAGGCTCCGGAAATCACTGGCCCGGCTGCTGGATTGAGTCCAACGGTCCTTGATGTAAATCCCAGATTATCCTTCCTACAACACACCAAGTGGCGATCTCTGCATGTCACCAGTTTATCTCAGCCTCACCACCCCGCGTGTGGTGGGTACTGCTATCAGCTCCTCTTAACAAATGCAGAAGCCGAGGCACAGAGAGGTTGAGCATCTGGTCTGAAGTCACACAGCAGAGCCCAGGATCCGACCCACACAGCTTGGCCCTAGAGGAGACCCGCCTACCTGCTACATAGTACCTCTCCTGTTAAATGGAGATCTCCATGGTAACAGCCTTACCTGCTGCCCAGGAAGATGGGGAAGATCCAAGGACACATGACATGAAAAGCCTGGTGGTGTCAAAGCACTAGGGAAATATCGGCTACTGCTGGGCGGGGCTTGTTAGGGTCTGTAGGTTAGATGTTCCCAGGGAATAAGTGGACCCCCTGACACCCCCCACACCCATTGACCCCCATCTGATGCCCTCCTGAGGCTGCACCCCAGTGCTCTCTCTGAACAAACCCTTCAGTGTCTTCTTATCTGCACGTGTGCATCTTCCTTCCTCTGTCCCATGGGCACAGGCTTCTGGACACACCTCCATCCAAGAACTACACCCGTCCAGGTTAACACTGTCCCAGTTAATGGGCAGGGATGGTTCCTTGGGCCACCCAGCACCCATTCCCATTCTCGGGTCTTAGGCAACATCACCCTTCCCCCATCCTGTTTCCGGCAGGGCTGATCCCACCTCCAGTTCCAGGAAGTGGCAATCAGTAGATACAGGCTTTGCTCCTGGATCACCATGTAACTCAATTCAGGCCGAAGAGAATCAGGCTTGGAACCTGGCGTTTATTGGTTGAGGACGAAAAACTCACTCTTTTCCCCAAGGCAGGGAGCTGGGGCCGGTCATCTTGCTTCAATTCCCTGAGAAATGGGGACAGACCAAAATGACATCATCCTGATGACAGCCTCCAGGCACCTGGATCCAGCCAGGCATGGATATCTTAGTGAAAGGAATCAGGAAGAGACATCCCCTCCCTTTTGGTTTCTCTTAAACCGTTTTGAGGAGGGTTTCCTTTCACCTGTGATCAAGATGCCTGATAGAACCTTTTTCTCTCTCTCCCTGCTCTTCCACCAGCTCCCCCTCCCAACCCCACGCACAGTCCCCAGCCCACATCTGCTGACCTGGGCTCCATGGAGGGAGGCCTGAGCAGGCAGGGTTTGCCGTAGTTCAATGGGCACTGAAGGTGCGGGGCCCAGGGAGCTGCCCGCTGCCCTCCTGCTGTTCACTTGGCCGGACTCACCCACTCACCACCAGAAAGCTGATTTTGCACTTCTCTGGAAAAACAAAAAAACAGGGTGCATGCCCTCTGCACGGATGCACGCTGCCCACCTGGCCAGCCCCCTTGCACTCAACGCCCCGGTCCTGGGGCGTCCGGTCAGAGAGCAGTGACCCCAGGGACCCTGGGCACCAAGCAGGTTGGTTCTTGCTCCTTGCTGGGACCTTAATGAAGGTCGAGCTGCCTTATCGATCCAGCGCCGGGACATCTACCAAAAACCCTCAGACCGGGCGTCAGTAGCCTGCTGCGTTCTGTGCCCACGTGGTCAGGAGCACAAAGAACTGCAACGCTGCCGTGTGTCCCAAGGCCCACCTGCTTCCCCTCAGCCTGGAAAATGAATAACAGCCCCAGGTGAGGAAGGACACGTGGGACCCCAGCCTCCCAGCAGCTTTCTTAACTTCTTCAGGGCTGAAAACCCACTGGTCTGGGAGCTTGTCTATCCTTACTCTGCCCGAGGGTGACAGATTCGGGGAGCCCCAAAAGCAGACAGAAGCCTTCAATCCTAGTGTGCTACTTACCAGCTGAGGGACCTTTTTAATTAACCTCTCTGTCCTCAGTGTTCTCATCTGTAGGATGGGGCCATAGTGGCACCTGCCCAATAGGGGTGAGTGTAAGACAGACCAAGGGGAAGGATGGCGGCTTTGGGCCACCAGAGGTATGATTGCATTATTGGCTGTTCGGGCAGAACTGCACGGCCACCTCCCCGTGTGGGTGAGGGCAGGTCGGGGGCACAGATATTCAGTATTGGACGCTGGCTGCATGTGAATCTGTTGCAGAATCACCGTCCAGGATCTCAGTCGAGAGGCAGCTTTAAGGTCACTGCATTCCTGGCAGCTCCTGCTGGGGCTTCCTAGGGTCAGCCTGATTCTTCTTCCTGGGGTCGGCCTGATTCTTCTAGCGCCCGAGCCCCTCAGAAGGGCTTTCCGGGTGATTGATTTCCGTACCAGATTCCATGGGCTACACTCGCTTGTTTCTGAGAGACTTCTGCGAGGCTTTTCAACAGGGCCTCTGAGGACAGGACGCTCAGCTCAGCCAGGGCTCACTGTGCCCGGCCCTTTGTCCTGTGCCCCGCACGGCCGGCGGCAGCAGCATCTGGGTCTCTTCCATCCACGGTGACATTTGCCGGGACCAGAGTTGGAACGGCCTGCCCCCTCCACTCCCTCCCAGGGGACGGAAACTCCCAGGAAGCCTTCTCCTCTGGGAACTTCAGTTGGGCTCCAAGTTCTCCAAAGTGCCTTCCATTTGCAACGGTAGGAATTTCATCAACACAGAGGATCCCGAAGTGGGCATATCTGGGAAGCAGCAGCTGGAGGGGAGTTTCCCGGGGCACTGCCCAGAACTGGGACTTCACCCGCTGGATAGACCAGAGCTACCAACTCGCCAGCTTCCCTCTCCTAGGGCTGAGCAGAATCTCGACTTTGAGAGAAGCAAAAGAGCTACCCACTCAAGCGGCAATTAGAAGGCCCTTGCAGAGGCCCTAGGCTGTGCTGAGAGCAGGGCAAGGCTTAATTAATTGCTCCAGCCCCTGGGAGCCTTGACAACTCAGCCAGGAGCTCCATCGGTTGTACTTGTCACACCTGAGAGCTGGCAGGAGGAGCCAGAGGGACACAGGGTGGTGAGGGGGGAGGGAGTCCGGGTTGGAGGAGGTTGGGCTTTCTCTTTCTGCTTCTTGGTACACCTGCCCATCACACACACACAAATACACATTCCCATACAAAAGTCTAGGGCCTAGGGGCACGGGAATCGTGCACCCCTGTTTGCCTGGGACACCTCCTGTTTATACCTTTCGTTCACTGATGACAATGTGTCTTGGTGTGTCGTTATGGTGTAATTATTAATAGTGGTCCCTCCCAGTTTAGATGATACCTTATAGGGGCACCCTCCTAAGGGGAGCTTAGGAGAGAGAGGGAAGTAGGTGGGGCGGACTGGAGAGATACTACAGAGAATAGACATCGGTCTCATCCGCTTTGCTCTCTAGCCAGACAGGATTATCCCTAGACAAAGAGGCAGCGACGCAAATGCTCTCTTGGCTCTGCAGGCAGAGCTTGTTCCTTCTGTGGCAGGTGTTTCTTTGAGGTCTGTTCAGTCCCTTGTGTCACAATCACCCACCCAGGACAGGAGGTTGTGTGTTTTGGGGGTAGCTAAGGAAGTGTACTTGCAAGCAGGCCCACCTGCTGGAATGAGACCAAGGCTCCCCTCCATGTCTTTCAAGGTCGCAGGGCCTAAGGGATCAAAAGCTCACTCTGAATGGTTTATTGTGTCCTTTCAACCAACTGCGCATGAGGGCTCAGTTGTGCGTTTGCTCTATTGTTAGCCCTCTTTTGAATCATGGGGCTCTTTCAGTTGATCTGGATTGGGGTGGTCCTCCACGTTGGCCATCCCCGATAAACCCCGTAAAGGATGCAGGAGATGGCCTATCAGGATGGAAATACATTATAAATATTTGCAAAGTTCATTCATAAAGGAACATGAGAACAGGGTGAACCTTGGAGGAGGGGGAGAGGGTCACGGGGGCTCGGTTCCCCCATTTGTAAAATTAAAAGATTGACCTCCGTGATTCTAGGACTGAACCATGGCCAATGTCAAGATTACCCAGGAAACAATCCCATCAGCTGAATTATGGGGCTAAGTGGTTCTGGACATCAGAAGTTCCATGTCACTAATGGCAACAGCAAAAGAATGACCCCTGTCCATCTGGCTGATATGAAACCTATAGTTCTCTCCACTTTCTTTTAACATTATACCATGTCAACATTAGGTAGCTTAATCCAGCCCAAATCTCTGGCTCAGAGAATGGAGGTTTCAATGGCTTAGAATCCCAACAAGGAGGTATGATCCTGCTTTTGTGGGATGTGGAGAAGACAGAGGACCTCTTCCCCTCTGTGACGGTGGTGTCACACCTTATAAAGGGCTGGTTTTCTGAGCCTTTGTTGGATTGCAGTCACATTCAGAGCTTGTCCAGAGCAGAACCATTAAACAAGGGAACTGAGCTTACAATGTGCTCACCCCTGCCCCATGGGGTCTCTCCCCGCTTCTGGGGCCCCAGAACATCCACAGACTCTTGGTGCCTGTTTGAACTGACCTAAAAACAGGCCGTAGGGACTTCACTGGTGGTCCAGTGGTTAAAGACTTTGCCTTTCAAGGCAGGGGGTGCGGGTTCAATCTCTGGTCGGGGAGCTAAGATCCCACAGGCCTCTCGGCCAGAAACTTAAGGCATAAACCAGAAGCAATATTGTAACAAATTCAATAAAGACTTTTAAAATGGTCCACGTCAAAAATAAATAAATAAATAAAAATAAAAAATTTAAAAATAAAAACTTGACCCTTTAAAAAAAAATAAAAAATTAAAAGCAACCCGTAAATCCACAGATGCTGACACTTGCCATCACTGGTCTCAGTTTGGGTTCAACCAAAAGCGGCTCCTGAGAGGCAGATCTGGTGCGCCTTGAGTGGGTGCAGGACTTCCAGCGGGGAGGAGGGAGGTGATGCGGGGAAGGGGAGGGAAGGCAGCCAGAGGAGCAGGTCACCACACCAGCTCCCACGTGGGCAACTGGGACTTCCTCCCGTGGGGACCTCCAGGACACCCGTAGGATAGACGCTGCCGAGTCAGCCCAGCCCAGGGGCGAGGCGGCTGGGGCACTTCTACACTCCCTCCCCTCAGCCACTGTCGAGGGCTGCTTTGGAGGTGAGAGTTCATGCTCCCACTTGTGGCAAAACAAACTTTCAGGGCTTCAGAAAAAACCATAAGCAAAGAGATGGAGCTCCCAGCAGGTAGAAGGCAACAGGAGACCCCCGAAGAGGTGAGGCCAAGGGGTCCAGTGGGCACCTGCTACTTCACCTCGTTTTCTGCCCTTGTGTGCCTGTCCTGGTCCAAGGGCCGCTGGGGACAGAAGATTTGCATCAGCCCTTTCGCTCAATCCCGGTAGTCTCTGCACGCCTACTACACCCTTCTTCCTGCCGCCACCCGGACCACAGAAGGCCATAATACGCTTCTAGAAACATCTTGAAAGTCCTTAAATCCAGGACCCAAATGCAAGCGCCCCTGGGACTGGAGACATTTAGGAGTGGTTACAAATGGGCCACTGTCTCCTTGGCTTTCTGGCGGCAGATGTTGCTGTCACACGATCTGAGAAGTCCAGATGCGTTTGCTCAGGAAGCAGAGCCAGCGCCTCCCAGGATCAGGAATGAAAGAGCAGAGACCCAGCAGCTGGTCCACAAAAGAGGCTGGTGCAAGGCGTGCCAGGTGGGCTGGGTGTTTCTACGGAATAGGAGCCTGAGCTGCAGCACGAGACAAAGAGGAAGCAGCACCCATAGGCGCCTGGGCCCCGAGGTGGTGTTGGATGGCCTCTGAGCCCAGGGATGGGAAGGTCGCCTCGGGCTCTGGGCTGGAGCACACTGAGCTGGGGTTCACAGTGGACAAGGGCCGGGGGGGACCAGGCATGAGAGCAGGTATTTTCTTGTTTGCTGCGGCATTTGCAACCCAGAGAACAGTGCAAATGATGCCTCAACCAGGGAAGGCAGGAGGATGCAGGGGATTGACGGAAAAGACAGCGTGACCCATCATAGCACTGGGTAAGGGGCCGTGAGGTAGGGGTGGCATTTGGGGAGCCCCTGGGACAGAGCTGTGGGTTAGAAGTGACATTTCCCCAAAGGTACTTCCCCAGCTTTCTCCACCTTAGTCATCGGCAACTCTGCCCCCATCCCACCCACAGTTCTTAAGCGAAAACCAGAAAATCATCCTCCACGCCCCTCTTTCCCCTCCACCCCTCACCCTGAACACTCTACCTTCAAAATACACTTAGAGTCTGGTCACTTCCTCTGTTGGCTCCATGGTCCAAGCTGCCACCATCATCGTCCCTGTACAAAATAGATGCCCACGCCCACCCTGTCTCCCCCTTCTCGGCTTTAGGCTGTCCATCTTCACTGGACACATACATATTTGTGTGTTTTCCTGGCTATGGTCACCATCTCCCTCTTTCTTCCCCATAGAATGGAGGCTCCCCTAATCCTTGGGCTTTGCCTCCTTTGGCCTTTTATGCTTCCCCGTACCTTGAACAGGGCCCAGCACATAGGCAATAACTATTAGTTGAATTAATTTCAGCTGAAGACTCAAGACCCCATAGACGTCACTCTGTCACAGATTCACGTCGTCCCCTTGCTCGAGGGAAGCACTTCCTAATCTTTTCCCCCTCGTGGAAGGAGGAAGAAGCAATCTTAACAGACACATGCACCCCAACATTCATAGCAGCACAGTTTACAATAGTCAAGACATGAAGCAACTTAAATGTCCATCAACAGAGGAATGGATAAAGAAGATGTGGTGTATATACAACAGAATATTACTCAGCCATAAAAAAGAATGAAATAATGCCATTTGCAGCAACATGGATGGACCTAGAGATTATCATACTAAGTAAGTCAGACAAAGACAAATATCATATGATATCGCTTATACATGGAATCTTTAAAAAATGGTACAAATGAACCTGTTTACAAAACAGATATAGATTCACAGACATAGAGAACAAACTTATGGTTACCAAAGGGGAAAGGGCAGGGAGGGATAAATTAGGAGTTTGGGATTAACGTATACACACTACTATACATAAAATAGATAACCAACAAGAACCTACCGTATAGCACAGGGAACTATATTCAGTATTTTGTAATAACCTATAAGGGAAAAGAATCTGAAAAAAGAATATATATATAATGAATCACCTGAAACTAACACAACATTGTAAATAAACTATACTTCAATAAAAAATAAACAAATAAAACTTTAAATGTCTTTCCCAACCGAAAAAAAAAAAGAAAAAAAAGAAGCAATGCTCGATGGTGATAAGCGACGCAAGGGTGGAGACACTGTCGCTCACTGTTGTTTTTTTTTAAGTAAATTTGGACTTTAAATTTATTTATTTATTTATTTATTTTTGGCTGTGTTGGGTCTTCGTTTCTGTGTGAGGGCTTTCTCCAGTTGTGGCAAGCGGGGGCCACACTTCATCGCGGTGCGCGGGCCTCTCACTATCGCGGCCTCTCTTGTTGCAGAGCACAGGCTCCAGATGCGCAGGCTCAGTAGTTGTGGCTCACGGGCTTAGCTGCTCCGCGGCATGTGGGATCTTCCCAGACCAGGGCTCGAACCCGTGTCCCCTACATTGGCAGGCAGACTCTCAGCCACTGCGCCACCGGGGAAGCCCCTTGCTCACTGTTTTTGTCCCATCCCCACGGGGACGAGCGCAGTGAAGATGCTCTGGACGCTTGTTGAACTGAGTTACCAGCATCCCTTCTCATAGCCCAGGTCGGCTTCTTCCACCTCTGTGTTCTCTTTCCTCCCAGAGTTTCCTTCTAAGTTAATGCATATGACACTGACTTAGAGCATGACTCCTGGGGTCTACCTGGTATCTCTAGGTCCACGTGTCTGACACATGGCAGCTGCTCAGTATTGCCAAATGATGAATGAATGAATGAGTGAGTGAATGAATGAGTGGGTGAAGGAGAGAAAAAGCAGGATGGTGGACCCCAGACCAGCGTAAAAGCCTCCTAGAACCAGCTGGGCACACTCTACCCCACAAAGCTGGGTAGGATTAGATGATCCAGGGGAAAGACACGCCCTTGCCTGGGTAACAGGAGAGGCAGATGCCCACATAAAGGATGCAGGTGGGTACTTCCAACAGCCTCATAAGAGCACAGGTGTGACTGAGGGCAGCTGCTCAGAACCAAGGACATCCTGGGACATCAGCAGGTGACAGGCACACCAGAGCCATCCACAAAGGCTTCCTGAGCCCTGGCAGGTCCAGTGCAGGCAGAGCCCTCACTCTGCTCAATTGCGATCTGTGTTTATGGGCCCATAATCAAATGGAAACTGAAAGTTTCTCATGAGAGTCATCTGTCAAAATTGTGTGGTGTCCAGACCCCGAGCCAGGAGACTGGGTTATAAATACTGAGCTCTCTCCAGCTCTACTCTCTCTCCGGGGACTCGTGGGTCATTTTTCAACCCAGCACTAATCCAAGGAACTCGATCTTCCATCAAACACTGTGTCTAACAGGCTGGGTATTTGGGATACTGATTGTCCCCGGTGGATCAGAGGTAAGAGCGATCACAGGAGATGAATCCGTGAGCCAGGCTCACCTCTTCCCCGGCAGACCAGCTCCCACGGCTGGCTCCCTGCGTCCTGGACGCAACCCAACGGCTGCCTTGCTCTGAAACAGACATCCTCAGGCACCCACGAAAGCACCTGCCCCAGAACCATCTTTTTGAAAATGGTCTTCCTTATGACAAAGGGTACTCGATGCAGTAAACGTGGAAAACCAAAAAGCACAAGGAAAAGAAAAATTGCCCATTAATCCATCACCTGGAGAAAAACTCTATAGCATTTTTGATACATAGATTTTCCAGACTTCTTTCCCTTTCTCCCCAATATTTTTTCTTTATTAAAATACTTAATATTGTCATACTGTTTTCCAGCTTGTTCTCCTGCCAAGCTCACTAAAGGCTATATTGTGACCTTCTGCCCCATCCCTATCCTTCCTACAGCATGGTTTTTAATCTCCACATTAATTTCCTCAGTCAGTCTCTTTTACTGAACATTGGTTTGCTTCCAATCTGCCGATAGTATAAAAGATGCCGTGAAGAACATATTGCACATAGATCTTTGTACAAATCAGGTTATTTCCTTAAGATAAATTCCTAAGAGTGAAATTATGCTAAATTAAATTCTTAGTTAAAGATGTACATTTTCTATGTCTTTTGATACTTTCTACACTCTCTCTTACTGTGTCTTTAGGACTCGTCAAATATTTCTGGAATAACTTTGACCAGTAACCACTCCAGGATAATAACGGAGCACGGAAAGTGAGCTACCGTCCATCACAGACATGGTGGAATGATTCATCTCTCTGCTTACACTGGCTCTTTTCAGAATCATCGTTTATCTCCGTTGGCTACAGCAGACCTGAAGACAAGGTTGTGGTGGAGAAGAGTGATTCCTCTTAGAAAATTAACTCTGAGCCTCCAAACTCCTTCTAACTTGGTTGGAGCTTTAGAATTTATTTAAAAGGTAACATCAGACCTGCCCTTTGCTCTCTAAGACTGTGACCTGAACATGATTTCTTAACTGGATGATCTGGGGAGAGACCAGTCCGGGCAAAGGTAAAGGGGAGGTGAATTGGCTTTGCTGGGGAAGATCCCATAGAAGGGTTAAGAAGAACAATTAGATGAGCACCGGTCTGGAATTCCCTGGGACCAAAGAGAACCCAGAAGCCTCTTTTCCGTAGCTGAGCTGTGTGTCAGGTTGTGTACACATGTTGGTGATTGAAAGCTTAGGGTCTGCGTGGGTGGCCCATTTCAATGCACCTAAAAAGTCAGGGTTGGGGAGGGAAGCAAAGCAAGGTTGGTTCAAAGCAAAAAGAACTTTTTCAGTTCTTAGGCTTTCAGGCCAAAGAGACCCGTGCCCCCAGTCCCAGCTCTCGCTTCACTGTGCAATCTCGGGCCAGTTACTAAACCTTTCTGATCCTTGTTTGCTCATCTGTACAAATGGGGAAAAGATGCTTGCCTCACTTCTTAATGCTGTTGTAGGGCTAAACAAAATGCCTAATAAATGTGGAAATGTCTGACACACTCCTTCCACTTAACAGATGCTCATGGAACATTATTTACCATTTTTTAAAATCTCCAAATCTGGGGCTGCCATTCCCAGGAGGGCTCTGAACCCTGTACTGTGGCCCAGGCTCCAGCCTGCCTGCTCGAATCACTTTGGAAACAATCAGATCTGCTACAAGATGCTAAATGCTGATAATCCTTCCAGGAATCCATCTTAAGTAAATAATCATGCATTTGCTAGAAAACTCTTCTTGACAACATTGTTTATAATACCTGAGAACTAGCTGCAATATAAATATTAAGATACAGCCAACCAAATAAAATATAAAGTATCCACATCATAAAACACGATTCGATATAAATTTTGTTCAATCTTTGAAGTAAAAAGTGGTAATCCCATTTTGGGTACTGATTTGTGTTTCTTTAATTATTTAATGAATTGCTGGGCATTTTAAAAATTTGTTTCTTGGTTCATTGCATTTCTTTGCAGATGCACTGCTTGCCCATGTCCCGTGTACCTCTTTACGTTTGGTTATTTTAATTTTTTTTCTTATGGTTGCCTTAGCTCTTTGGACATTAATAAATCGGTTTCTTGTCCTCTGATTTGTACTGTAAATATTTTTCCCTGTTTGTCCCTTGTGTTTTGACCTCAATGTGTCTCTTGTTTCCTTTTTCTCACCCTAAAGTTTAGTTTTTCTGTGCTAGATTAATCAATCTTATTCTAAATGGCTTCCGGATCTCGTGTCCCACTTTGAAAGCTGGTTTCCAATGCCAAGGTTATAAATCTATTTACCCACATTTCATCCATAACTTTCATTGTTTCATTTTTTTCTTTAACGTTGAAATCCTTGCTCCATCTTGAATGTATTTTGGTGTAAATAGTTAGGTGGGAATCAGCTTTATCTTTTTTTTCCCCAAAAGGTTAGCTAGTTATCCCAATACCATTTATAGGATAATCCTCCTTTCAGACACATTCTTTAAATAAATCCTCTTTCAAGGGGGTCACAGAAGCCTTTGAGAATCTGATGGGAGCTATGACCCTTCTCCTTAGGAAAAGAAAATGTACATATAATACACACTAAATTTCACAAACAACTTCCGTGGAGCCGATGGACCTTTCAAAGCACATTCACTGACTCCCGAGGGGTCTGTAATCACTTAAAATCCCTTACTTTAGATGGAAGAAACTGTGCTTATGTGGTGAAGGCACCTCGGCTGAACCTCAGGGCTGTGAGACAACCCAGGATGCCACCAGCCCATGTCCTTGGAATTCAGAACATTTCATGTTCTCTTCTTCTGGCTCAGAGCATCCATCAGATGCCATAAAAGCCTCCCTCCTGAGCCCACGGGGGAGACAAGTAGAGGCTTCACGTGACTCAATTTCCCTTGATTTGACTTAAAGGCTCAACCCATTTCAGACTCTTTTTTTTTACCCCAAATCTGCCTACCCTTCCCAGGGCCTGCTCTGTGGGGTCATGCATGTCCTTTCTCACATATGCTCACCCTTAATTCTCCCTCACCCTCACTAGCAAGCCCATGTGATTCCTCTGTTGGCCAGAAGCGGTCACTGCTTCCATGTGCCCCTAAACTTCCTGGGCAATGGGACTTGCCTCCAGTTCAACTCCATCCGGGCAGTGGAGAATCTACTCTTCCAAACCCCACCAACTGCCATGTTGCCTCCAGAGAGACTCGGCTCTGAATTTCGTCGAGCAAGGATGGCCGAGGGGCTACATGCCAACAATGTTCTCATCTTACCAAACCATTGCCCTTTACTAGGTTATGGTCACAGTCTGCGGATGGAGGTTGGCCATTCTCATGGCTATTAAAAAGCATGTTTAAATAATATTATGTGATCATCTTTTATGCCATCAACATTGCCGCTTAGAACAGGCAGGGGAAATGAGGCCAGCTTGTCCTCTCTCCAACACCTTCGTCATTCCAAGAGGTGCCCAAAATCCAAGAAGGATTGAAACCAGCTTCTTTTCTTCTCCTGGAGGGACAGACCTGGGTGAAGGTGTGTAAATAAACGGAAGAATGTCAACAATCCCAATGCCCGTGCCTGTGGCAGGCATAACTAATGGAGCCCCTATCTTTTTCCCCCGAGTCCAAATGCAGCCTCACATCCTTTTCAACAAGCACTCCCAGAGTGACCACCAGTTTATTCATGCTAGAATTTGATATGAAACTATTTGCTCTCCGAGGTCCAGATTAACCTTTCAGAGGCTGAAAACAATTGTGGAAAAATGGTTTTCAAACCACACATCTGGGCATAAAGCACAGAGAAGCACATAATAATCGGTACAAAACACTGTGAACTACTGAGACGTTGGATTTAAATATGTAATGCCATGCTAAATCATATCGGATTTCATGTGAGATTCTGGTATTGATGATGGGATGATGTGTCAAAAGACCAAAAAAATTGGGAAACCAAGCTGAAAAATCGAAGAAATTATACATACAAATGTATCCTATCTACAAATTGAGAAAAAAAAAAAAACCAGTCATTATCCTATTTTACCAGTAGAACAAGCCTCTCATTTCAGCCTGAAGTCCCCAAAATTGTTCAGAGCAGAGACCAGGAACCACAGCATCGAGGAAAGAGCATGGAATTTGAACTCAGGGGGTAGGATTCCGGTCCAAGTCCTGCTAGGAATAATATGAGACCTTGGGCAAGAGGCTTACCATCTCTGTGTCTCAGTTTCCTCATCTGTAAAATGGACACTATAATGCCTACTTTGATTGGCTATTGTGAAACTTAAGAGCAACAACATACACAGAAGTGCTGTCTGAGTCCTGAGCTGCTGCTTCCTGGCGGAGATGGGGACACGACCCTGAGCTGAAGCGCAGAAGACGGGTGACCTCCTAGTGCAAATGAGAGATCCCTGGGGGCATGCGGCCAAGGCTGATTGGAGCACCTGCCCCTGTCCTCAATTTCTCGGTGGAAGCCAGGAGCACAGTCCTGCACACCCCCCAGGAACAGGGTGGGTCTGCTCAGAAAGGGTCCCATCCATCTCCTTAACCTTAACATCTTTGCAAGTCTCCTCTTTCTTCTCCTTCCTGTACATCAACAGAGCAAGCAGGCGTGGGGGCCACTAGGAGGTGAGGACCCAAGAGAATCGCAGATGCCTGGAAAATAGAAAGAGAAACCTTTCTGGAGGAGTAGAGGGAGCCTGTGGACCACCGTTCACCCATGTCCTGCATGGCTCACATTCCAGCCTCCCTTACAGCGAGCTTGAGCACATGCGTCACCTGTGACCAGTGGGACCTGAGGGAAAACTTTGGGGGCCTCTGGACAAGGTTTTACTCCCTAATCCAATGACATGGAGGAGTAGAAACTGCGGTTGGATATGGCCGGGTGTGAGGTCAAGAGGTTCAGAGCTATGGCAGCCACTTTGCAACCATGAGGGCACAAAGGGTCATGCTGAGAAGGGCAGAGCACAAAGATGGAAAAAACCTGTGCCTGTGTTCACATGGCTGTATCATGACACAACTCTGGAACCACTTTGCCTGCAGACTGTATGTTAAGTGAAAAAAATAAATAACTGGCTTTTAGGTCACATACAGTTGGGTCTTCTGTGATGCTGTTGCCAGTATCTCTGCTGATATGTTAATGAGGTAGGACTGGCCTGGGCAAGTGGACTATTTGGTGGTGGTGGTAGTGGTTCACCACTGTATCCCCAGGACCCTGCAGAATGCCTCACATGTAGTAGGTGTTCACTAAATACTTGTTGAATGAATCAGTAAAGATCAGAGGGACCCATGCCATGTGAGTGAATGCCTGCCGTCACCTCACCCTTTTCTCTTTCCCTCTCCTGGCAGCTCTGAGAAACTGCATCTCCCTGTGGGAGGACCAGGTCAGGGACTGCCAGAGCATCTTCGGGGGGCAAGCACAGGAAGGCCAGGCTGCTTCACACATACAGGTGACTCATAGAGACAGCTTTTTACTCCCTTCAAATGGTGATGTTCCTGTAATAAAGAATTTAATAACCCGCTGTGCCGATGTGGGGAGAAAACTCATTTGTTTAACAGGCAGCAGTTTGGCTTTGTCATGTTCATTTAGTTTTTAATGACACACAGTTGTGCCAATATTGATTTTAGCTTATAGGGACTCAAAAATTTACTGTCTAGATGGATTCAGGATGTAACGATTTTTTTTATCTCACCTGCTCTGAAGACACTCACCACTGCCCCTCACCTCCCGCCCCGGCCTGGGAGGGTCCTGGCGGGCTAGAGGCGGAGGTGCTGGTCCAGAGTCGATACCCTCCTTGTCTCATCCGGGATGCCCTGCCTTTTCCACGTTCTGCCAGCCTCACCTTTCACCCTCATCAGACAGGAGCGAGGCTGCTGCTGGAGGCGGCGATGTGTTTTTCGTCTTGGAAAGCAGAGCAGGACCGTGTCAGGAAATGGGAGTTGGTTTTCCAGGCACACATTCAGCAAGGAGGCGCGTGTGCGCGCATGAGCACGGGTGTGTCAGCCCACTCACACTCAAGCCCAAAGCGTGCATTCCAAATAGGGACGGGGCCCTGCTGGATATTCCGCAAGTAACTTCAAATGTCATTTGGAGCCCCCGGGCTGGGGCACCTCTCTTTAAACATTACTTAGGCTTGTGTTTTTGCTTTTCTCTGTCACCGGGGACAGTATCAAAATAGCAAAAGGGATCACGGCAAGGAGCCAAACCTACTCTGTGTTTTCCGAACAGTCAATTTAAGCCTAAAGACGTACAGCAGACCCTCGGTATTTGTGGGTTTGACACTTGTCACCTCAACTGTGTGTAGCTTCAGTTTCCCAAGAACAGCAATAAGGAAGAGGCTGGAAAAGCAACGGTCAATGTTTATTCAGCACAGACGGTGCACCAGGCACCTAGCAGATTGCCATTGACGGGAATTATCTTGTTTAATCTCCATGTCGCCCCTTTAAGGTCGGGAGGTAGGTATTTTTATCTCCGTTTTAGAGGAAATGGCTGCTTACAGAGGTCAAGTGCAGGGACCAAGGTCACAGAGAGTAAATGACGTCAGACTCGGGTGCCCTGCTGCTCACGGCATTTTCAATGGTACTGAGTTTGAGTCTGAATGCAGGGCCGTTTACAACACTGTGAACCAGTATTCGCCTGGTGGGTGAGCCTCCCTGGCCGGGCAGCGGCTACACCTTTGGGTGAGTGAGTGGGCGGGCAGAGTCAGGGCCAGTCCATGACCACACACGTAGCATTGGTTTCTCTGCTGTAGACTCTCCCCAGGGAGCCCCGGCACATTTGCCTTCCCTAACCCTTGTGTTACCATAAAAATAAGGCAGGCATTAGGGAGAAAAGAGACAGCTCTGTATATAGCACATTATGATAATGAATCATATTAAATATAATTTCGTGTCGTTGGCCTATTTAATCTATTTATGTAAGTTTTAGCGAATGCTTTATTCATGATGGGAAAGTCATTGAGAATGGATTCTTAGATTCACAGAATTTGAAAGGACCTATAAAATCATCCATACAAGGCCTGTCCCCAGAGAGGTGAGAAGTGACCTACCCAAGGTAGTGCAATTAAATTTGAAGGGGTGGCCTTTTCTAGGAAAGGTAGGCTTTGGGCCCCTTAGCAGGAAAGCGACCCGAGTGAGAACTTGGGTCCTGCTGGATAACTGGGATTTGCACACATCATTTCAACGGAGGGCGCTCACTGTGTTCACTCACCAGCCCGGGCGCCGCCCACAGATGCTGCTTCCAGGCTCGGCTGTGGCCAGATTCCCATCATGCTCCTTCTGAAGGTCCAAACCCTTAGCGTGGCACCCAAGGGTTGCCCTGAGGCTCTGGGCGCCGTGCTCCTCTCTGGCTTCCCCTGCTCCCCAGCCTGCAGCACGACTGGCCTTCTTTCAGTATCTCATTCCTGCCACAGGGACTTTGCTCGGGCCAGAACAGTCCTCCTCTCGTCCCCCATGAAACCCCTCCTTCCTTTAGCTCTCAATCAATCAGCCCTTCCTCTGGCAGATTCCCTGCTCTCACTGGGCCAATGCACCCTCAGAGTTTTCCAATGTAGCGCTGACCTCAAGCATAATTTCATGCCAGTTTGGAAGAGACTTTAATATCTGTGTCTCCTACTGGACTGTAAATTCCACAAGAGCATGTCCCAGTCACCGAATGCTATGTAACAAATGACCCGCCGATTCAGTGGTTTAAAACAACCATTGCATTTTGCTCATGATTTTGTGGGTCAGGAATTTGGAAAAAGATCAGCCAGGCAGCTCCCATTTGGATCTCTTATGCGGTTGCAGTCGTATGTCGGCCGGGGCTGTGGTCATCTGAAGGCTCAACTGGGTTAGACATCCAAGATGGGGGTGTATTCACACACCTCGCACTTGATACCTGCTGGAAGCTCAGGTGAGCTACTGACCGGAGCATCTTCACCTGGCCTCCCTAGCATGGCAGTCTCAGGGCACCAAACTTCAGACAGCCCCGAAAGAGAGCTGTATGGCTTTTTCTGATGCAGCCTTGGAAGCCACTCAGTGTCACGTGACTTCAGCTGCACTCTGCCAGTTACAAGCGAGTCACCGAGACCAGCTCAGATTCAAGGAGAGCGGCATGGACCCCACCTCTTGATGTGGGAGTGGAAAGATGACACAGCAGAAGAGCTTATGGGATGGGAGATATTTTTGCAGCCATCTTTGATAAGTGCAGTCTGCCACACAGCCAGAACAATGCCATTTCCCCTCTTCCAAGGAATCCCTAGTACCAAGCACAAGAATTAAAAAATGATTTGATAAATAAGTGGATAGACAGATGGATGAATAAATATATATAGTGCTATGGTCTGAAAGTTCGTGTCCCTCCAGAATTCATATACTGAAAATCTAATGCCCAAGATGATGGTGTTAGGGGGTGGGGCCTTTGGGAGGTGATTAGGTCATGACAGCAGAACCCTCATGAATGGGATTAATGCCCTGATAAAAGAGGGTCCAGAGAGATCCCTGGCCTTTTCCACCAGGTGAAAATGTAATAAGTCTGCAACCTGGGAGAGGGCCCTCACCTGACCATGCTGGCAGCCGGATCTTGGGCTTCCAGCCTCCAGAACTGTAAGAAATGTTTCTGTTTAAGTCGTTCAGTGTGTGGTATTTTGTCATAGCAGCCCAAATGGACTGACATATAGATACATGAAATCAGGAAGAAAAAGAAGGAAGGAAGGAAGGAGGGAGGGAGGGAGGGAGGGAAGGAGGGAAGGAAGGAAAGAAGGAAGACTCCAAAAGTGTAGTTAAGGAAGGAGGTCTGCTTGAGCACACGAGCGTAGAGATGCCTGGGGCTCTGAAGGAGCACTGACTCTTTGGCAATCTATTTCCCATGTTCTTGTTTAAGAGGAGGCTCTTCTGCAGCCCCACCTGACACATCCAGGGATGACTCCTTGTCAGCTGGGGGTTTGAACCCAGAAAAGTAAACTCATTTCAGTATCATTCAGTGCAAAATAAAACGAGGACAACAGGTATACTGATTAAAAAAAAAAAAAACACCCAACAACAACAAGAACCCAAACAGTCTGCTAGTGCCTTTCAAGGCCCAGAAGAAATATAATTTAATTATCTAAGTGTCCTGATTTTGCACCTGTCACCGTTGAGAGGCAATAATATTTGATGCTGTGTCACACAGCCAGACACTTGGAGCTGAGACAGCGTCTGTGTTCCTAAGGCCAGCGGTTCAATAACGTGGGCTTCTTTGATTTACTCACCTTGGTGGGTGGCAGGTTAATAAAACCTCAGTCAGCTTGGTAAATCGCCCACCCTGGTCCTCAGGACGCGCTGGAGCTCACGCAGACATCCGGGAGGTCAGTCGGGGGTCGGGCAGTGTCTCTCCTTGAAAGACAGTGAGCCTCTCCCGATATGCTTCATTGTCCCCAGGATCCCCACTGGCTCCTGGGCAGCGTTAGCTCCTGTGTGGCCCCCGGGGACAGGTTCTGACCACTGCGCGGCCCGGCCAGTCCCCTCTGGTTAGCAGGACAGCAGGACCCGCTGAGCCTGCTTCTGCCATGGGTCAGGAGCCCCATGGCCCTTGCTCAAGCAGGCCTGACCTCCACAATCAGCACCCTCCACAGCCCCCGAGTCCACTCTCCCCCCCATAGCACAAAGTGACAATGGACAGAAAATTATATTGACAGACCCTTATTGAATATAATTACCCACCAGGAACCTTCCTGAATCCATTAACCAGAGTGGAACTCAGCTGTGAGTCTGTGGGACCCCCCAACGTTCAGGAAGATGCCCTGTCGACAGTCAAGTGTTATTCTTTAAAAAGGGCCCCAGTCTGGAAAAGGGAATGTAAGATCACACGTCCCCCTTTCTCATATATGTTTTACCTACTTTAATAGATGTTATGTAATAAATAGGTCTTATCTGCTGACTATTAATATTATTAGGTACTTAAACTATTATGTCATCCCTACTATATAATCTTATGAGGGGTCTAGCATCATCTTTCACAGATAGACGAAGATACTGAGGGTCAGAGAGGTTAAATGACAAACTGCTGGTGAATGGCAGGAATGAGACGGAAGCCCACGCCTGTGATTCAGAAGCTGGGTCTCCTCTCTCTTTGCACGGTGGTCTCCTGCCGAGAGGGCTTGTCTCTCCTCTTGGGGACAGGTGTGTCATCCTGCGGTACAGAGGTCTGCCAGGCACTTCCCTGGAGTGAATGGACCAGGTGCAGGGGTCCACGTGTACACACAGCCCATCATCCACGCTGGGGTTGGGGGCCTCTGAACTCTGTTTCTCAGGTCTCAGAGGGAAGTAGTCCTTGACCTTTCCAGAGCCCACCCTGAGACAGGAGTGATCTGGGAGAGGAAGGGTCTCCAGCCTGGGGTTTTAGAGCCCGACGTTATCCGCTGACACGTGGGGGATGAGGGCTGCCTAGCGCAGGGACTGTTTATTCCAGGTGCTTTCTGAGCATCCACACCCTGCATCCTCGTAACTGCTCTGTGACGTAGGTACTGTCATTGTCATATTTTATAGATGAGCAAACTGAACTCGCCCAGGGCCACACGGCGAGGGGTGGTACAGCTGGGATTGCCACTCCCTGGGGTGCCCTCCCCACAGTCACCCCTACTCTCCAACACGGTGGTTGGTGAAATGGAGGTCACACCTGATGTCTGCTCGGGCTGCCACAACAAAGTACCGCAGACTGGGGGGCTTGAGCAACAGAAATCCATTGTCTCACGGTTCTGGAGGCTAGAAGTCTAAGATCAAGGTGTCGGCAGGGTTGGTTCCTTCGGAGGCTTCTCTCCCTGGCCCTTAGATGCTGCCTTCCTTGCTGGGCCCTCACGTGGTCCTTCCTCCGTGCACTCACATCCCTAGAGTCTCTCCTTGTGTCCAAATTTCCTCTTCTGGTAAAGACATCTCTCGGATTGGATTAGGACCCACCCTAAAGGCCTCATTTTAACTCAGTCCCCTCTACAAAGGTCTTATCTCTAAATACAGTCACATTCTGAGGACCTGGGAGTCAGGGCCTCAACCTGTGAATTTACCGGACACAATTCAGCCCATAACACCTACAAACTGGGGAGTGGCTAAGACCTGGGAACAGAGACAAGAGGGGAAACAAAGAAGCGTGGGATTGTTTTTCATCTTTCCAGAAGTCAGAGTAAACATGAGGAGGGCAGGAAAAACAGTGGTCACGCCAGGGGAGAGGAGCAAGTCTCGGGCCCCCAAGACTGGGGTGGCGTCCAGGACAATTTGGCTGGGACCACGAAGCAAGCAGTACCTGCTCAGGAAAACAGGGAAGCGAGTCAGGAGGAAAGGGCCAGAAACAACACTAAGACAGCCCTGGGGCTTCGAGGGCCAAGGGATGGGGGCCTCCCGCTGCTGACCTTACCCCACCCCAGCCCTGGACCCCCAGGCCGGTGAGACCCACAGGCATATGCCTGCCATATTGTCCATGAATAACATCTGCGGGCTTCCATCTCCACGGGCTCTGCAGATGAAGCTTGGCTCTTGGGGAGCTCAGGTTATCACACCTTCTCATCACGTGGGCAGAGGGTGCTGGCAAGTGGGGAACCCGGGCTGTTTAGGGCGGGTCTACTTCTCAGCTTCCGGGCAGGGGCAGAATGTTTAGTAAACGGGTTATTCATCCAAAAAAGTGGACCTCGCCCCTCCCCAGCAAGGGGAATGCAGCTCCAAGACAGCAGTTGGTTACAAGCCCTCCTGTCTGGGCAGGGCGCAGCAAGGGGAAAAAAACAAACCAAGAAACAAAGGAAGCAGGTTGCACGTTTTCAAAAGCCACAAGGAGATCACTGGCTCTGAAGCCGATTTCTCCCTGGCTCCCACAGGACGCAGGAGAGCCCCCGGCAGCCCTGTCCCCTTTGATTCCGGTCGCCGCCTCGCTCGCTTCCTGACGAGGCTCAGTGAAAGAAGTGCTGAGTCTTTCCATGCCCTGGATTGGAAGCAAAGGGCGTGTGGAAATCACGAAATCAATTTCCAACCTTGGGGACTTCCTAGGAGACCTTCCTTCTCCCCAGAAAGTGCGAGTGCAAAGGAGATAGGGGGTGCTGAGCCCTCGGCAAGACCTTGGCCCAGGGAAGAGGCCAGGGGGTTTGGCAATCAACTCCTCTTACCCTCAAATACCCAAGAGCCTCAGGATCCACGGTCCCCCAACCCCAGGATGTGGTGTGTGTGTGTGTGTGTGTGCGCGCGTGTGTGACTGTGTGTGCACGATGCATGTGTGACTTGTGTTCATGTATGTGTCTCTGTGTGCATGCACTTTGACTGTATATATGTATGTACGATTGTGTGTGTGCCTGTGTACGCATGTGTGCATACAGGTATTTGTGATCGTTTGTGCACATGTGGCTGTGTGTGTCATTGTGTATGTATGCATGATTGTGTGCATGCATGTGTGACTGTGTGTGCAGGTACTGGTGATTCTGTGTATGATTGTATGTGCATATGTGATCGTGTGTGCATGCATGTGTGTCTGTGTGCATGTGTGTGTGTATGATTGTGTGTGCATGTACATGTTGGTGTGTGTGCATGCATATGTGGCCGTGTGCATTGTGTGTGATTGTATGTTCATGTATGTGTGTGAGTGGCTGTAGGTAGGGGCGGGTGATGGGGCGGATGGGGGTCAGGCTGGTGAATCCTGAGATTCGCAGCTCCCCCAGAGCATGGCGGGCAGGGCTTCGGGCCTGGGTGCACACCCTGACCATGGAAACCTACGGCTTGAGCTCCAGAGCCAGTGGGACGTTGTCTCAGGGCAGGTCTCTGACAGCACAGCCTGTGAGGGGGATTCTTGTGAAATGACTCGTGAAGACAGTGATCTCAGGAGGCGTGTGTAAAAGGCGGCGATGGAAGTGGGATGGGGGGTGGAGAGGCAAAGACAGTCAGCGGGGTGCGGGGGTCCTAGCCCCAGCTGATCCCACGGGGAGCTCTGGCATGTGAATTGCACCACAGGGAGCGGCTCTGGGCTGCCCTGAGGGGGGTCTAGGGGAGAACAAGCCGCCAGAGAGGCTCAGGTGTGAGCCCTTCACATCAAGCACCTGCACCTGGGGGCACCGCCTGATAAGGAGACCCAGGTGCAAAGCCCGCAGCATCGGCGAGAGACGCCCTCGGGCTCCCGGCTGCAGCACCAGGTCCCTCGGGCCATGATCTGAGGGCAGCAAGGAGCAGCTGGAGAACGGCAGGGGGAGTCTTCACGCTCTGGGGGTCAGGTTCCCCCAGCAGCCGACCCCCTCCTTCTAGAAGGGCTCTCCCCCAGCCCAGACCTGCTCTTTGAGCCACACATATCACAGACTTAGATTATGTGACTTCAGACTTCACTCTCACTCCACCCAGACCATCCTTCCTGGAGGCCGGGCTCAGAGGCTGGCTGGGGGTCCCGCAGGTGATCAGCCGGAGGGAGAGGTGAGGGGTCGTGTCCACCAAGGACAGAACAAGACAAGAAGCTACGGGAGGAGGGGACTCAGGCCAGGCCCAAGGGAGGACTTCCAGTGGGCTTGGAATCGCACAGAAAAGGCTGCCAATCCTACAACCCACTACTCACCAGCCAGGTAAGAATTACGTCTCCATTTTCGTTTTCCATGTTGGAATGAGGGTAAACTCTAGGGTGAACAGACAATGAACAGATTATCGAGATCGTAATGAGCGATAAATAAGAGTCTGTGTTTCCAGACACTATGGCCACCCCGTACCCACTACTTCCCAGGCTTGTTAAAGGGGGGAAATCAGACAATAACTCGTATGGAATGCTCCCCAAGTGTCAGACGCTGTTCTGATGGCTCTCTATGGGTGAGGTCCTTTGCTTCTCACGAGAAGCCTAGGAGGCAGGGGCTGTTTTGTCCTTAGGGATGGATGAGGAAATTGAAGCATAAAGATGCTGAGTCATTCAACCAGGATGACGCAGCTTGTAAGCAGAGGCAGGAGGACGGAGTGAAGGCAGTGAGGTTTCAGGACGTAGCCTAGCGATCCTTGTGTTGGGACTGAATGAGGCCACCTCTATAGGGGCATAACCAGTGCCCCCCACACTGTGACGTGCTGGTGCGGGCTGTCCTGGAACCCCAGGACACATGGGCTGGGGATGCTGTGATCCAGGGGGCTCCTGGCCCTCGGGGTCTCTGGCCCGCCTAAAATCACCGGATACGATCTCTTGTGCAGCTGATTGAAGAGCAGGTGTTGGGACAGTGTTACTTCTCAGTCGACTTTCGGTCCTGTGTGTGTGTGTGTGTGTGTGTGTGTGTGTGTGTGGTTTTGGACATATCGTTTTTACCACGGTGGAGAGTGAGCTAAGACTTGAAGCAACCAGAGTGTATGTGATGGTCCCCCGGCTTATGCTTCCCAACTGTTGTTGAGATGCGATCGGGCCCCAGCCAAGGCGAGGAGACAGGTCAGTACAGGACCCAGAGGCGCGTAGCACTCCTGGCCCTTTGTATCCCCCGGTTTCACAAAGTACAAAAATAGACAAGCTCGAGACAGCTCAGACGCCTGGCTCAGACAGTCGCAGCCAAGACAGAGAAGGGGAGCGAGAGAGGCGGAACACGAGGAAAAGGAGAAAGAAAGGAAAATCCACCACTTAAGGTCAAAGCAGTGAGAATAACACGAAAACACTGGCAACGGAGCGGAAGCAAGAGGGCTTCGAGGTTGGAAATGTGACAACAGGACTGTTGTTGCCTCTGGGCTGGTGTCACGGCCATAGTCACCCTGAAGACTGTGATGCCGGCTAGAGGGCTTGGTGTGGGAGGCTGGCTGGGCTCGGGCTCTCAGATGGAAGGTGCCAAGGTCCTCCTGAGGAGGGGTGGGCTACTGGCCATCGTGGCCTCAGGACCACAGAGGATGCTGACACACTGGGGCCCCTCGATTTTTTTTTTTTTTCGCACACACACACTGTATTTTATTTTTACAAGAGATAAATAGACTGACACCAAGCATTGTACATGGATGACCACAACAAAAGCAACAATGATTGCAATTACCAAACACGAAACACACTCATGCTGTGTCATAATATTGACATTCAGTCCAGTAATCCTCCACTGTAGCAGCTCCTTTACTTTGCAGTGAAAATTGATTTGTATATTCTTTGCCTCTGAGTCCTTGTGGGATTTTTCTTTTTTTAATTCAAACAGAAAGTCACAAAAATTATACTCATCCTCATCAGTTCACTCAGTCCCATGTAATTAATATTTTTTTTCATCTTGATCTTTTGTTAGCACTTTTATGAGTTCATCAGTTTTTCATTAGAGTTCTGAAAATGCTTATTCATTCAGTTCAGCAGTACAGCCAGTTACCAGTCTGAAACATTTATATTAATATATTTCCATACAAATAACCCAATGAAAGTTTAGTATTAGTTGTTTTGTTTGTTTTTTTTTATACTGCAGGTTCTTATTAGTCATCAATTTTATACACATCAGTGTATACATGTCAATCCCAATCGCCCAATTCAGCACACCACCATCCCCACCCCACTGCAGTTTTCCCCCCTTGGTGTCCATATGTCTGTTCTCTACATCTGTGTCTCAACTTCTGCCCTGCAAACCGGCTCATCTGTACCATTTTTCTAGGTTCCACATACATGCATTAATATACGATATTTGCTTTTCTCCTTCTGACTTACTTCACTCCGTATGACAGTCTCTAGATCCATCCACATCTCAACAAATGACTCAATTTCGTTCCTTTTTATGGCTGAGTAATATTCCATTGTATATATGTACCACATCTTCTTTATCCATTCCTCTGTTGATGGGCATTTAGGTTGCTTCCATGACCTGGCTATTGTAAATAGTGCTGCAGTGAACATTGGGGTGCATGTGTCTTTTTGAATTACAGTTTTCTCTGGGTATATGCCCAGTAGTGGGATTGCTGGGTCATATGGTAATTCTATTTTTAGTTTTTTAAGGAACCTCCATATTGTTCTCCATAGTGGCTGTATCAATTTACATTCCCACCAACAGTGCAAGAGGGTACCCTTTTCTCCACACCCTCTCCAGCATTTGTTGTTTGTAGATTTTCTGATGAAGTGGGGCCCCTTGATTCTTGAAGGCTGATGGCGTAGAGCTTTGATGGATGGCATTGATGGGATGACATGCAAATATATGCAAACGAGGCCTCAGAGAACCAGCGCTGCTTTTCTTTATTTGTTTATTTAGTTGAGACAGAAGAAATATCTGCTCATTGTAAACAAATCGGAAAAGAGGGATACGCACAAAGAAGGAAATCAAAATCCCTTCTTAGCCCACCACTCAGAAAAAAACAAAAACCATTGCTAACATTTTGGTGTATATTCTTTCAGACCGTTTTCTGCCCATACAAATATAGTTGAGGGTTTTTTCCCAACTAAAATAGGTTCTTATTTTACATACTGCTTTGAAACCTGCTTTTTCGCATTGAAAATATGTGCTCATGGCACTGTAATTCAAGAAACTCCTATTGTTGGAAGTACAGGTTGTGTTAGGCTCCATGACCCAATGGCAGAAGGCAGGCGGAGCATTCCAAGATGTAGGGGAACCCTGTCCTTTAGGAAACTGGGTGTGTGGCAGGGATTGGGGTGCACAGAAGCTCAGACTATAGGGTTGTGGAAATAGAATTATCTTTAGTCTCTTGGGGGCTCAGGGAAAAATGTGCTGCCCCAAAGTCAGGCCTGAAGACCAGAAGCAAGAAACCCAGAAGCCCTTTTTGCCACCCTTGCAAATAACTCTGTGGGAGTCCCAGCCAGCTGGAGGTATTGGTTAGGCAGCTTCCCAGGGACAAGGAGAAAGGGGTCATGGCCCAGTAATTCACCCATCTCCTCTCTTAGCATCAAGAATTTGGCAACCCCAGCATGTAGAGCCCTACATCAGCTCTTGTAAGGAAGGACAAACAGAAGCATTCGGATGGGAAGCACACTGAAGGGACAGAGAACATACCCACTGCGACATGAGGACAAGAGGTGTCCACATGAACTGTGTCCAAGTCGAAAGGAGCAGATGAAAGGGTTGTCCCATTAACTTTGGTTGAGCACCTACCATGTACAAAACCCCTCTGCATATAGTATCTCACTTAATCCCCAGAGCACAGCTGTGAGGAAGCTGCCCTTCTGCAGTTGGGGACCCCGAGGACCAGAGAGAGGGATTAACTTGCCCAGAGTCACACAGCTCACTCGAGGGCAGAGCTCATTGTGAAGTCAGCTCCTCTGGGACCCCTGAGGGGCCCCGTAGGAAGGAACGTACAGTCTACGAAGGGTGGGATGCAGGAGAAGAGGCTGCTGGGAGGGGGCAACTTGGGAGACCCGCTTTGCGAAAAGGAAGAGGCATAGAAGGTGAGAGAAAGATACGGGTGTTAGGAGAGGGAGGGGAACAGGGAGCACGAAGGCAGCAAACAAACCGTGTGGGAGGGAAGGCAGCGGGTCGGGGTGATGGTGGAGGAAGGTCTGAGGATGGAGTGAAGAGCGTGCATGGTGAGTTTGGAAGAAGCAGAGGGCGAGGCTGCCCCGGGAGCCCCAAAGGGCAGGTCAGGGTGGGATCGGAAGGAAGTGAGAGGGAGCTGTGGTCCCCTGCCCTCTCTGGAGGGGCCCAGGAATCAGCACTCAGAGCAAAGGGCAAGCGCAAGCCGCCTTCAAGAGCAGGCGGCTGGCTGTCCCGCCCCGCCCCCAATTACAGCTCTCGGCCCCACGTGATGGCTACTTTGGGCAAGATTTATTAGGCTTCTCCCTTGGCTTCATTTGTTTTGCTCCATATTTGCTGGTGGCTCTGTCCCGGCATTGATGGCCTGTTTGGGGTCCACGAGCCTCCCGTGTCCTCTCCGTGGCTGGAGGGGGCGTCCAGGCTTTGCATGTTGCCCACGTGGCAGGCTTTTTAATTATGCCGAGCGGGCAGAGCCAGGGCCCTGGGCAGAGCACGGAGCTGCAGCGAATATTTATCATTAGTGTGAGTTTTTTCCCTACTCATGACCCTGGCGAATGAGAAATTGGAATCCAGAGGACTGGGGTTGTTCATTGAAACATAACACGGAGAAAAGATACAATGTGGGTGGAGCCGCAAAAGGGAAGAGAAATGCCAGTTGGCTGCCTCCCATGGAGGGGATGGGGTGTGCCCCGGGAAGCCCAGCATCATGATTCTTTCTGAATTCTGGAAAATGGGAAATGGATTTGGGAGGATTTATGGGCTGCAATGGACTCCCCAGGGAAGGTGGCAGTGGAGGAGACCAAGCTGGGGTCACATCAGAAGGAGGCGTAAAGGCTGTCTTTGAAGTCAGCTCCTGGTCGTCCACCACTACCCTCAAGCCTGTAGAAGGTGAAAGGGAAAAAAGAGAATAAGAATGTTGGTGAGGATACGGGGCCATGGCTTCC
This sequence comes from Balaenoptera acutorostrata, assembly GCF_949987535.1. NCBI lineage: Eukaryota > Metazoa > Chordata > Mammalia > Artiodactyla > Balaenopteridae > Balaenoptera > Balaenoptera acutorostrata. Next base: position 58,095,568 of record NC_080083.1, read on the forward strand.
ATCATATTCACTGCAGTGGTAGATGTTTTCTGGAAAGTGACTGGATAACAGGAATCAAAAGATCGTGGAAGTGTGCATTCCCTTCGACCCAGCAGTTGTGCTTCTCCAAATGCATCCTCAGGAAATTAGAGACAAGGACAAACAGGGACTTGGGAATAAAAGTCTCCCAGGTCCTCCCCACGTATAGAGAAAGGTCTGGAGCTGTGCTGTCCTATAAGCTAGGCACTAGCCACGTGGGCTACTTATATTTAAATTAGCTGCTAGTCACATTTCAGCTGCTCCAGAGCCACACGCGCTGAGTGGCTGCCATCTTGGACAACAGGCATAGACATTCCATCATCCCAGAAAGTTTCATTGGATAGCTCTGGTCTGGAGACCCACCTTCAATCCCATTCTCCACTTAGCAACCCAGAAGGATATTTTTGAGAATGTGTGAATGTTGTCACATCATTGCCCTACTGGGAGCCCTTCAGTGTCTTCTCGTTGTGCTTAGAATGGGGTCCAAACCCTTCTCACGGGCTCCTCTCTGACCTCACATTAGGCCAATCTCTACCTTGTCAGAGTTCAGCAACACTGATCTCCAACATATCTGGAACATGCAGACTCTGTACAACCCCAGGGCCTTTACACTGACCATTCCCTGAACCCAGAGGCTCCTTCCTTCTTGTCTCAGGCCTGGAAGGGAGTGATGGGTACAAATCCGGGAAACAGGCCCAGGGGCATATAGAGTTGACCAGACCCTGGCAGATAGGAGCCCCGTGTGCCTACCCACCACTCCCTCACTATGTCCTCTGTAGAGAGGGGGGGGTCTCCTTCCGGGGTGGGGGTCATCTTGGCCTTTATGCAACAAAAGGAACGTTCAGACTCTGAACCAACTTTTGGTGCTTCGAGGACGGTGTGTGTAAAAGAGAGAAGGGTCCAGAACTGTGGCTCTCTCAGCCCACCAGCACCTGGACCGCTTACTTCTCCGCCTCGTGGAGAATACACAAGTTGACAAGCTGGGATTTCAGCGTCCTTTTAGCCATGTATCCATGATCATCATTGCAGGCAGTGCCAATGGATGTCAGTGATGGCTTCTATCCGCCTCTCTGGGCTTCAGGCTCCCTGGCCCCAAAACAAGCTGTGCTTCCCTCTGAGTTCCCAATGTTCAGCCCCCATCCTGAGCCATCACTAACCACTCCCAAGCCTGTCTCCCCCACCAGAAAAAGGCAAGCCCCTCAAGAACAAGGCCCTATCTCACTCATCTTTACAGTCCCAGGCCCGGCGGAAGGTGTGGCACCCAATAAATGCTCGTCAAATGAAGGCCTACGAATTCAGCTTCACAAATCAGGCTGTGAGGTCCGGTCTCACCCATCTGAATGAGGCAGCCCTGAGAAACGCTGTGAGGAGTTTACAGCTGGGATGCTAAATCAAGTTGAGGTGTTCCTAATGATCTTAATGGGTATTTTTATTTGTAATTAACTAATTAATCTGATTTGAATGTGCTCTACCAATGTAGGCTTCTCATCACCATTATCATTATTTCATAGCTCTGATGAATCAAGGCTTACAGGGTAACCGCAAGCGGCTCTGCTCAGCTTGTATATTATTGTCATTGACTGTAGGCAAGTTTCCAGGTTCTACTACAGAAACCTAGGATTTTTTCTTTACTGAAGTATAGTTGATTTACAATATTGTGTTAGTTTCAGATGTACAGCAAAGTGATTCAGTTATATATATATATATATTCAATTATATATATATATATATACACACACAATACATACTATATATTTTTTTTTTCTTTTTCAGGTTCTTTTCCCATATAGGTTGTTACAAAATATTGAGTATAGTTCCCTGTGCTATATAGTAGGTCCTTGTTGTTTATCTATCTTATATATAGCAGTGTGTATATGTTACTCCCAAATTCCTAATTTATCCCTACCTCCCACCTTTCCTCTTTGGTAACCATAACTTTGTTTTCTATGTCTGTGAATCTGTTTCTGTTTTGTAAATAAGTTCATTTGTATCATTTTTTTAGATTCGACAAATAAGCAATATCATCTATTTGTCTTTCTCTGACATACTTCACTCAGTATGATAATCTCTAGGTCCATCCATGTTGCTGCAAATGGCATTATTTTGTTCTTTTTTATGGCTGAGTAATATTCCATTGTACATATGTACCACATCTTCTTTATCCATTCCTCTGTCGATGGACATTTAGGTTGCTTCCATGTCCTGGCTATTGTGAATGGTGCTGAACATTGGGGTGCATGTGTCTTTTCAAATTATGGTTTTCTCTGGATATATGCCCAAGAGTGGAATTGCAGGATCATATGGTAGCTCTATTTTCAGTTTTTTGAGGAAGCTCCATACTGTTCTCCATAGCACAGACACCTAGGATTGACACGAATGTCTGTTAATAGCCATTAGACTACCCTAAAGGAAGGCTGATATTCAAATTCCAATGTCTGGAACTTCATTGAAAAGTCACTCTCCAGGGGGTAAAATGAAGACAAGGTCTATGCAGGGGATCCTGAGATAAACTATGTAAGTTCTTCCTGGGGTCTCTCTCCCATCTCCTTTATTCTTCATTCTCTCCACTCAGGATGAGGGCAAGCCCCCCTCACCAATGCTGGGGACACTGGCATCCTTACTAGTGGATCTCCCTGCCCCCAGTCCTCCTCCTGAAAAGCATCATACGCGGCACAGCCAGATTCACATTCCCACGTCCCAGCTCCACTCGGGTCTCCAATCCTCTCTTCATCCTACCTTCCAGCCCCTGCCCACCTCCAACCAAATCCCCTCTCCGGCCAAACTCTCCTTCCAGGTGTCAGCCCCATGCTGGACACCAGACATAGTAAACACACAGACCAGCCAAGCCCCAAAGGGAGCGCACAGTCTCCGGAGTAGACACATGTATAAAGAAGAGAACGCAGTTAGACCAGCACTGATGGCGGTGGGTACGGGGTGCAGAGGCTTTACCTCTTTCCGATAAGGTGGCTTTGCAGCAGTTTCACTTCACATAGTGCCTCCTCCTGTTTCACTGGACATTAGCTGGGACCTCCATGAACCTTGGGGACCTGGGGAAACTTAACCTGAGCCCTCAGTTTCTCTATCCTTGTGATTCAAAAAGCCCAGCCCATGATTGCTGTGCTGGGCTCCTGCCCCTCTCAGGCAGCCTGTCTGATTCCCATTAGATCAGACAAGGAATCTCCATGAAAAAACATCCACCTGCACCAAGCATTCTGTGGGCAGAGGAGATTTCTGGGGATTTGGGGAAGCCTGGGGACATCACCTCCCTCTGGTTTACTGGCTCAGGTCCCCTCTCCCTGCTTTCTTCTCTCTAGAGCTGTGGCCACGTCCCTTCCTGGATCTCAGCAAATCGGTTCTGCCCACACCCAGCGCCCCAGATCCCCTCTTGAACCCTCCAGCAGTTCCAATCAGGGCATTCCTCCAAAGGGAAGCACTTCACTACCTAAGAGGAATTCCAACACGACTAATATACAGAAGGTTGGGGGTTTGGTTTGTTACTGTTATTATCCCTATTTTATAGAGAAAGAAGAAACTGGCTCTCAGAGATGGTAAGCAACATGCCCAAAGTCATGCAGCTCATCCAAAGCAGAGTCTTCCCTAGTTACAGACAATGAATAAAATAGGTCTCACCCTCTACTTCACGTTAACAGCTGTATTCTCCCCCCACCACAACCTTGAAAAAAATGCTTAAAAGTCCAGCTTTGCCCACCCTCTCCTTTTTCTCACCTCCCACTCGCTCCTCCAACCATGCAAACTGGCTTCAGCCCAAGTGCTCCCAAGAAAATTTCCACTAAGTTCAATTGTGACCTCTCAGCGTTACATCCCATGGGGATTTCTCAGCCCTCAGCGACTTATCTTTCTAGCAACATTTGAGCCTGTTGACCATGAAACCCTCTGCAACTGCCCACCTCACTCCTCTCTCAGTGAACTCCAGTGTATCCTTCAGGTCTCTACTCAAGTGTCACTTCCTCAGGGAAGCCCTCCTTGACTACCCCTCGTAGGTCAAGTTCCACTGTATGCGTTCCCGTGCGTTCCATTCACAGCAGTATCCGGCATGCAGTAGGCACTCAATAAATATGTTAAATGAATAGAATGAATGGATGGATCTGTATTTACATCTTCCAGAGCCTTTCATTTACATGTTCATTAACACGTGTCTCCCCCACTTGACCGTGGGTGTCCAGAGAACAGGACCCACAGCTGGTTTTCCCTCTAGTGTATCACCAGCGTGCACCCCAGGGCCTGATACTTGGAGGAACCCCATCAATATGTGTTGCACGAATGAAGAACTGGGATCCATGCCCAGGTTGCCGGTTCCAAAGCCTGTGCACTCAACAACTGGTTGATTGACTGACTGTAGGTGACCCTAACGGCTGATACTAAATCAGCCTTCAGAAATTTCAATGTGCACAAGAATCACCTGGAGATCTTGTTAAAATATAGTCTCTGATCAGTAGGTCTGGAGTGAGGCCTGAGAGTCTGCATTTCTAGCCAGTTCCCAGAAGATGCTTGAGATACAAGTCCATGGATCCTAACCTGAGCAGCAGGGGCTAGTGAGGAGTGCTAATCTATACGCAGAGGATTCTGGCTCTTCCCAGAATTGCAGCAAGGGATGCCGGGCAGGGCAGTCAGCTATGAATCCATGAGGTGCCGAATATTGCCTGAATCAGAATTAATTACATGTCTCTCAGATATAGGTATCAGTATTCCTCACGCTGGCGAGGATGAATAAAGCACGTTAAAAGCATTACGGAATTCATAGTAACTTTTCATCGTTATGCATTTTCTCAACTGATAGGTGCTAAACATATGGGGGACGGTGGGAACAAGATCTAAGAGATCTTTGAACATTAAAAAAAAAAAAGGTCTGGGCTTCCCTGGTGGCGCAGTGGTTGAGAATCTGCCTGCCAATGCAGGGGACACGGGTTCAAGCCCTGGTCTGGGAAGATCCCACATGCCATGGAGCAACTAGGCCCGTGAGCCACAATTACTGAGCCTGCGTGTCTGGAGCCTGTGCTCCCCAACAAGAGAGGCCGCGATAGTGAGAGGCCTGCGCACCGCGATGAAGAGTGGCCCCCGCTTGCCGCAACTGGAGAAAGCCCTCGCACAGAAACGAAGACCCAACACAGCCATAAATAAATAAATAAATAAATAAATAAAAATTAAAAAAAAAAAAGCAACACTCTTTAAAAAAAAAAAAAAAAAAAAGGTCTTTAAGACCTGTCTGGAAGATTTGGTGGCCTTGTGTCCTGCTCTCTTCAGGGGCTGGTTGGCAGGAAACAGGTGTTACCTAGAAGAGTTCCCTGAGGGACGGAGGGAGGGAGGGAGGGAGGGAGGGAGGCATGGACACAGGCTTAGGACGTGGAGAGAAAGGCTGGAGGAGCAGCTTCTCCTAGAGCAGGGCAAAGGATGCTGTCACTTCAAGATGCTCTCCAGATTGGCATGGCAACAGGTATTCATGTAAATAGCCGACCCATATTTAATTAACAAAAAGAAAACAAAGGGTTGGGACGGAGGTGGAGAAGGGGGATAGACTGGGCCGGCTCCTCGGCTAGCATAGCAAGGACTGGTGGGCCTCTGCGTGGGCAGTGGTTGCTGGTGGAGAACAAGACACTCGACATACCAGAGTTCTAAAGCAGGGAGCCCATTCCCTCTAGTGGGAGCAGAGCTTCCTTCAGGAGAGTAAAGCCAGGCAGTGCAGGGGCTCAAGTAGCGAAAACACCAGCAATGCAATGGCATTGATGATGATTAACACCACCCAGGGCCAGGCACTCTGCCATGCTCTTTCCATGTACCACTTTATTCAGTCCAGACAAGGACACCGAGGTACGTGCTAGTATTATCCCCATTTTAAAGATGAGAACACTGAGGCTTGGAGGGGTTAAATGACTCGTCCAAGGTCACGTGGCTTGTACGTGGCTGCGGTAGTCTGTACATCAGACTGCCATCCTGGAATGGAGATAAGGGTAGGAGAGAGCCAGTTAGCAAAAACCCATAAGCAGTATATGGTATACCAAGCGGTAGCACGTACCATGAATTAAGCACAAAAACTGAAGAAGGAAGCTAGAGAGTGATGCTGTATGAGATGACCAGGGAGAACCGCTCCGATAAAGTAACATTTGAGTAGATATTTGAAAATGAGGAAAGAAGCTGTGTGGATGCATGAGGCAGAGGTTGGCATAACAGATGCATAGTGAGAAGGTTTGTATGGGATGGGTCAGGTGAGGGGTGGGGACAAAGGCAGGGAGATATGAGGTGTCGGGGTGGATATCACATAGGGCTGTGTTTCGTAAACAGTTTTCACCACAATCTACTGGAAAAAACATATCTGCATATGCACGTGTGTGTACATACAGACACACACAAGCACACACTCAAACAGAAAGTTTCGTGAAGCAACACTAATCTTTCTTATACCTATTATGCTCTCTAGTATTTTTTCTTCATTACTCCTCTGTTCCATTTTGTTCTCTTTCGTATAATAAAAATGCTGATCATGACCCACTAGATTGATTTCATGACCTATTAATAGACTTCTGTGTACATGGAGAAGTTTTTGGATTCCACTCTGACATGAAAAGCTGCTGGGGGATTTTCAGCAGAGGAGGGGCATGACCTAACCTAGGATTAATTTTTTCATTTGTTTTATTGTTTATCATTTTTATGGAAAATTATAAATAGACACAAAAGTAGAGAGAATAGAATAATGTACCCCATGTATATACTTTTGTGCAGCTTCAACAGCTAACATTTTGCTATCTTGCTTTCCTCTATCTCTGCCCACTTTTTTGCTGAAACATTTTAAAGCAAATCTCAGACATCATATCATTTTGCCTTTATAGCCATCCATCCATATTTCTAACAAATAACAGTAATAACAGTAATTATCTAATATTTTCCATTACCTAGTTCATGATCAGTTTTTCTTGATTGTCTCAAAAATGGGTTTTTACGGTTGGTTGGTTTGAATCAGGTTCCAGACAAGGTCCAAATATTGCATTTGGTTTTCTTAAGTTCCTCTCCTTCTTCCCCTCCACTCTTTCCCCTCCTATCTCTCTCTGATGTTGGGGTTCAAGGTACATAAAATGAAATGAACACTTTGATGGGGTTTGACAATAGTACACACCCATGCAATCACCACCCTAAGCAGAATATAGAACATTACATCAGCTCAGGAATGGTCTCTCACCAGTCAATCCACACTGCCCGTACCCAAAGGCGACTCTTCTCCTGATTTCTATCACCCTACATCTGCTTTGCCTGTTCTTGAAGGTCTTAATACAAATGGAATCATACAGTGTGTTGTGTCTGGCCTCACTGTTTCAAATAATGTCTCGGAGATTCATCCGTGTTTTTGTGTGTCTCAGTAGTTCATTCCTTCTTACTACTGAATTGTATCCCATTGTATGCATGTACTATGGATATAATTTGATTATCTATTCTCCTGTTGATAGACATTTTAGTTGTTTTCATTTGGGGGTTACTAAAAATAGGCCACTTTGAACATTCTTGTTTGTGCCAGTCTCTTTGTGGGCCTATGTTTTTATATTTCTCTAGTAAAACTTCGTTGTTGTTTTTAAGAATTTTGTCTCTTCTGAATCTTTTTATTTTCATGTAAATTGTAGAACAGCTTGTCAATTTCTATTAAGAAGCCTGTTGGGATTTTGATTGGGGTTGTATTGAATGTATAGATCAATTTGGGGAGAATAGCCATCTTAAAAATGTTGACTCTTTTAATCCGTAAGTAGGGTATATCTCACCATTTAGATCTTTAATTCTCTCCATTAGATCTTTAATTTCTCTAAGAAATGGTTTGAGTTTTCAGTGTAGAGGTCTACGTCTTCTGTTAAATTTATTCCTAGATATTTGATTTTTTCCTATACAACGTTAAATGAAATTGTTTAAAAAATTTTATTCTCCAGTTGTTCATTGCTAGCATATAGAAATACAATTGAATTTTGTATATTGGCCTTGTATCCTGCAATCTTGCTAAAATTGCTTACTAATGCTAGGAATTATTACATAAATTCATTAGAATTTTTACGTTTATAATCATGTCATCTGTGAATAAAGACACTTTTCTTCTTTCTTTCCAATTTTTATAGCTTTCATTTCATTTTCTTGCCTTTTTACACTGTCCAGGCTTCTAGTACAAAGCTGAATAGAAGTGGTAAGAATGGATATCCTTGCAATCTTTCCAGTCTTAGGAGAAAAGCATTAGTGTCTCACCATTAAGTATGATTTAACTTTAGGTTATAGATGGTTATAGATATAACCATATAACCTATATAGATAGTTTATAGATCATAGATGCCCTTTATTAAATTGAAAATGTTTGCTGTTTTCTATTTTTAGTATGCTGATATTTTTTTAAAATCATGAATAGGGGTGATATTTTGTCAAGTGCTTTTCTTGCATCCATTAAGATGACCTACTGTTTTATCCTTCTTTATTCTATGATCAATTACATTAATTGATATTGAAATGTTAAATTAACCTTTTCATTCTTGGGGTAAACCCATTTGATCACTGAAATATCCTTTAAAAACATTGCTGGATTAAATTTCATAATATTTTCTAGGGATTTTTATAATTCATAAGGATGCTGATATATATATATAATATACATTTTTCTCAGAAAGGTTTTTTTCAGCTTTTGGTATCAGGGATATGGTAGCCTCATGAAGGGAGTTGGGGAGTGTTCTCTCTTATCTATATCTTGTAAGAGTGGTATTATTTAAAAGTTCGAGAGAAGTCACCAAGAAAACTCTCTGAAACTGTTGCTTTCTTTGTGAAAAGTGTTTATTTTTTATTTTAATGTCTATAGTTGATATAAGGCTACTTGGATTTTCTAAGTCTTCTTGTTACAGATTGTGTTTTTCAAATAATTTGTCAACTTCACCCAAGTTGTCAAAATTATTGGCATGCAATTTTTATAATATTACCATATCATCCTTTTAATGTCCATGGGATTTGTAGTGATGACGCCTCTAACTCCTAACACTGGCAATTTGTCTTTTCTCTCTCTTTTTTCTTTGTCAGTCAGTCTTGCTGGGCTGCATCAATTTTATTAAGCTTTTTAAAAGATTGATTTTTCGCTTGTTGGCCATTCTTATTGATTTTATCTATTGTTTTTCCATTTTCTGTATTATGGATTTCTCCTTTTAACTTTAATATTTCCATCCTTGTAGTTTGGGGTTTAATTTGTTTTTTCTCCTACCTTCTTAAAGTGGATTTAAAATTTTTCTTCTTCTCTGTTATGAGCTTTTAAAGCTATAAATTTCCCTTAGAACACTGCATTAGCTTCACTAGGAGCTGCATTAGCTTCATTTCACGACTGCATTAGCTTCATTTCACGACTTTTGATATATTGTGTTTTACATTTAATTTAAAATATTTTCTGATTAGAAAACTGCATTAGCTTCATTTCACGACTTTTGATATATTGTGTTTTACATTTAATTAAAAATATTTTATGATTACTTTTAGAATTTTTTTCTTTGAGCAGTGGTTATTTAGAAATATATTGCTTAATTTCCAACTATTTGCAGATTTTCTAGAATCTTATTGCTATTCATTTCTAATTTAACTATGCAAAGCTTAAAGAACATACTCTGTGACATTTAAATTTTTTAATCTTTGAAACTTTTTTTTTGATCAGCACATGGTCAATCTTGATGAATATTCATGTACATTTGGAAAGCATGTGTTTTCTACAGTTATTGAGTGTAGCTATGATCTGCAAGTGTCAACTATACATTGATTGCAAGTATTGTTCAACTACAAGTTGTTTGACAGTATTTTTCCAACCCTATATGTCTGTTACTGATGTTTTGCCTGTTTTTTATGTCAACTGATGATCAAGGGGCATTAACATATTCAACTATTATTGTGTATTCATCTATTCCCTCTTTAGTTCTGCTGATTTTTGCTTCATGTATTTTTAAGTTCTGTTATTACGTACATATAAACGTAAGGCTGTTAGTTCTCCTTGACAAATTCATCCTTTTATCAATATGAAGTGTAATGTGATGAAATGCTTCCTATACTCCTCATTTTGAATTCTACTTTGTCTGATAAACTCTAGACACAATAAATTTCTTATGATTGGTATTTGTATTGGGATAGATTTTACTACTTTCAACTTGTCCATGACTTTACATTAAATTGTGTTTCTTATAGACAGCATATAGTCAGATCTTGCCTTTATCCATTCTGACAATCTCTGTCTTTAAATTTCAGGATTCAGTCTGTTTACAGTTTTCAAAATTATCGATATAGTTGAATTTGTCTACTTTCACTATTCCTATTTGTCCTGTTATTTGTCATCCTACTCTCCATTCCTTGCTTTCTTTTATTTATTTATTTATTTTTAATTAGTTTATTTATTTATTTTTGGTTGTGTTAGGTCTTTGTTGCTGCGTGCAGGCTTTCTCTAGTTGCAGTGAGCGGGGGCTACTCTTCGTTGCGGTGCGTGGGCTTCTCATTGCGGTGGCTTCTCTTGTTGGGGAGCACAGGCTCTAGGCGTGAGAGCTTCAGTAGTTGTGGCATGCGGGCTCAGTATTTGTGGCTTGCGGTCTCTAGAGCGCAGGCTCAGTAGCTGTGGTGCGTGGGCTTCGTTGCTCTGCGGCACGTGGGATCTTTCTGGACCAGGGCCTGAACCCATGTCCCCTGCACTGGCAGGCAGATTCTTAACCACTGCACCACCAGGGAAGCCCTGTTGCTTTCTTTTAGATTAATTACTTTTCAGTGTTTCATTTAATCTCTTCCAAAGTAATACCTCTTTGTGTTAATTTTTAGTGGTTGCTCTAGGTTACAACACACATCTTCAACCTAACATAGTTTACCTTTAAATCATTTTGTACTGCTTTACAAACTATGAAAAAATCCTGCTACTGCATAACGTGCTCTTACTGTTATATGCTTTACTTCTAATAAGGTATAAACCCACATTGTTATAATTTTTGCTTTAGTCAATAGTCTTTTACAGAAATTTAAAAATATTTTTCTCATAAAATGTAAAGATAATCTGCAATTATCCTCAGGTTTACACTTTTCGGCTCTTCATTTCTTCCCACAGATATAGGATTCCATCTGGTATTATGTCCTTTCAGCCTGAAAATTTTCTTTTAGCATTTCTTCTGGTACAGGTCTGCTGGAGATAATTTACTCAGCTTTGTCGTCTGAATATGTTTCTGTTTCCTTTTCATTTTTGAAGAATATTTTCACCAGGCATAAAATTCTGCATTGACAGTTTGGTGTTTTTCTTTTTAACACTTTAAAAATATCATTCTATTGTCTGTTGGCTTTCATTTTTTTTAAATGAGAAGCCACTCAATATTCTAATTGTCATTCCTTTTAATGATTACATTATTTTTTTAGTTGCTGTCTTTAAAGATTTTCTCATTGTCTTTGTTTTTCAAGAGTTTGACTGTCATCTGGCTGGGTATGCTTTTGTTTATGTTTTTCCCGATTGGAGATTGTTAAACTTCTTAGATCTGTGGATGCCCTTGATCAATTTTGGAATATCCTTGACTATAACTGTTTAAACATTTCTTCCACTGAATTTTGTTCCTTTCCTTCTGGGACTTTAATAAATACATTAGATCATACTAATATTGTCCCACAGGGCTCAGATAATCTGCTCAGTCTGTTATTGTAGTTTTCTCTTTCTGCTTAATTAGAGGATTTCTATTGACCTGTCTTCAATTTTACTGAGTCTTTCTTCTGTTATGTCCAGTCTGATATTATGCCCATTGAGTAAAATTTTTAATTCTGATTCAGTAGTTTTCAGTTTTAGAATAACCATTTGGTTCTATTTTATAGTTTGATGGTGACATTCACTATCTGTTCACATATCTTGTTCACCTCTTGCACTGGACTCATTACAATATTTTAATTGTTATTTTAAAGTCCTTGTTTCCTCATTGCAACATCTGGAATATCTGTGGTTCTGCCTCAGTAACTTTTTTCCTCTTGATTATAGGTCACATTTTCCTGCTTCATCAAGTGTTTTTGTGATTTTTAATTACATTTCAGACATTGTATATAAAAGAAGAGTAGAGATTAAAGTATGTAGTAATTGCTCACTAAAGTGGGAGGCCAAGGCAACTTAATCTGTGGTTGAGTTGAGTTGAGTCGAGTCTGAACTTCTTTGCATCTTTAGTTACATCTTTGGTTCACCACTGACTTCAAATGTTTTGAGGGTTGGATCAGGCTTTCCCTGCAGCTTGGGATCTGAATACCAGCCAGCCTTCTGAACCACAGTTGATCTCTCTGTTTCAGAGCCCAGATGTTGAGTTTTGGGTCCACTGGGAAGTTCTTTTGCTCTCCAGCTCTATTCCTGGCTTTCTTCCTTGGGCAATCTCTTCCCACCCTGCTTTCCTGCCCATATCCTTTGGCTGGACACTGTCATGCACTTGGTGAAGGCCTGAGGCACATTGAGGGCATCTCTCAGTTCTCCTGACCTGCCTTCAGCCACCTCCATGCTCTTGGGAAAGAACTGGAAGGTGTGCCTGGGCTCTGCAGGATATAATCTGTTGTGTCAGCCTCCACGTGCCTATTAAAAGTAATTAAAGTTTGGTTGTTTCTTTTTACTCCCATCTATGGTGGGTTTAGTCTTCCTCCTGCCATGCCCGCAGTATGGCTTTCTTCTACCCTAGGAAGAACTTGTAAATTTCTGGGATCTGTGTTCTCCACTCTTTGATGGGTTTTTAAAGATGCAGTTATGTAGTTTATCCAGCTTGTTCTCATTTTTAGGATAGAAGGGTAGAGTTGGGGAGGGGTTGTCTCTTGCTACTTTTACATCCTAACTGATCACAAAACTTCATTCTAACCAGAAGCAGATATTCTAATAAATAATGATTAAACAAATGAAAGTTCCTTCTGCCTAGGCAGCTCCTGTGCTCCTTATCTGTCTGGAAGATGCTCACTCGGCCTTCACCTCTTCCTCCTTGATGTCTTTCCCAAGTTCCCAAGTAGCCTAGGGCACTTGTTATTCTAGTCTCCTCTGTTCTTTGATCCTGCCCACATTAATGCTATTTTTCTTACTATATCATCATGGTTTGCAAGCCTGTCTTCTCTGCTGAACTTTGATTCCTTGAGGGCAAGAATCCTGTTAATAAATTACACACACACACAGATATATATTACTTACTAAACCAATATGTGCTTATTGTAACAATTAACACATGAATTTTCATTCTTTGTGCCCAGGTTCAGGTCCTATTGCCCTGTGTGGCACATGGTAAGCACACAATACATATTTGTGGAGTTAATGAATCAATAAATGAATGAATGAACAAACTCCCTGCTCTCTGTTCTGAAGCTGCATCAGCAGAAGATACGGTTACCACCTGCTAACATGTGATCTACTTTCTGCTTGGTTGGGAGGGGGACTGTGTGTGAGGACAAGTATTGATTTGCATATGCAAATTAGTGATTCAGCCTGAGTAGTCTGAGTTTGGGGTGTTTGCTTTAGAGATTAGATTTCTGGCAGCATGAGTCGAGAGTCCAGAAATGGCAATAGGCAAAGGACTTTGGGATCTGCCCAAAGCTGGCCCGTGGTTAGTGAAATCTACTCTGAAAGGGAAATTGGGCTTCAGGGGCTGAGATGCTGTGTCAGGAATGGCCTTAAGCAAGGCTGGCGCTCCTTATTTCTATTCTTAGAATTTCAGATCCAGGGCAGGATAAGGGCACCTAGGGTATCTGTTCTTACCTTTTAACCAAATCAGATGCTTGAATGTCTCCTTCCTATTTCTCCTCTGCCCCCAGAATCCTTCAAACACAACTGCTTAGTTATGCATGGGATTTAGAATCAGACAGGCCTGGGTTCAAATCTCGGCTCTTAAACTCTTCGAGCCTCTGTTTCCTCCTCTGTAAAATGAGGATATTGATGCCTATCGTTCAGGGTTGTTCTGAGCACTCCATGAAACGCTGTTTGTAAAACGCCTGCCCTGGGTTTCTGCTCTTTCCCAGCATCTTCCACCTGCCTCAGTCTAAGCACCTCTCCGTTATCACCAGGACAAGTTCTGCCTGGAGGAGTCACCACTCTGTCTACGAGGCATAGCAGAGTAATCACCTTCACTCCCTCACTCCTCCGTCATTACCAAGGCTACCTCCTAGACCACGGCCACTCTGGGCAGGGCATGACCTGGGGAGAAGGGAGCCGGGAGAGTTCCATCACCTGGCTGCTGGGAACTTTGACGTGACCAGAGAGAAAGGAAGTAGGTAAGGGTGGTGAGCCACCGCACACTGGAGGGAGGAGAACCAGTGCTGCCCAGTGGAAGATGACCCCCTTCCCCCACTTTCGGTCCAGAGGATTCTGCCCAGGCTCAGCCCTGCCCTCTTGGAGCCTCCAAGCCAGGCCAAACACACCAAGATGGACAAATAAGTGGGCCAAGAGCCGAAAGCATGGCCAATAAACTCTGATAAACACATGATTTGATAGTAAGGGAGTATTTAATCTCAGTCACATGTTCATTCTTTTTTTTTTTTTTTTAAATCTTCCTTTGAATTTGAAACAGGAGTAATTGAAGAGTGGAGAATATCAGGAAGACGAGACTCCAAGTGGAGAGTCCTGATGCCTTACCAGCCCCGCTTAGCTAGTAGAATCATAACGAAACAAGAACTGGGATTCATGCAATTTACACCTACTAAGTACCAGGCACCTACTGACAGCATCTCTGATCACAAAAGGGCAGGTGGCACCCTTATTGTAGAGATGAGGAAACTATAGCTTGTCAGTAATAAAACCTGGATTTACTTCTAGGAGGGTCAGATGCCAAAGTGTAAGCTCTTTTAACCATACCAGCCTGCCTACTCTTCAGTTGGTTAAGCCTGGGTGGGTGAATTGGGTTTGTAAGGACAGATGTGATGGGCTCCTAATAGCTGTTTTAGGAACCAGGTCTCTCTTTCCGAAGTGTTTTGGATCTTCTTCTGGGATTGAGTGTGACAGTGTGTTTGTGTGTGTATGTGTGAGAGAGAGAGAGAGACAGAGAGAGAGACAGAGAGAAGATAGAACACACATGGGTGTTTCTCTCCTTTCATAATAATGGATAGTAATTCTGAGAAGGTTCCATTTACAGGATTCAGGCTATGCTGGGGAGTTTGTTTTTCCACTCCCTGCAGAAAAGTTAATCAATTTCAGAACCAGCCCCTTCTATGTGAGATAACAACGAGGAGAAAAGAGATTGGTTTTTTAGCTGCTGGACAGCCCCCCTCTCACTTCCATGGGGCCACTTATTGACATTGAAATATCTGAACAATAAGCAGCTATTGATGGCCCCCGAGGTCGATACCAAGATTCATTGACCCAGGCTGCACGTATGGAAGGCAGCGTGTCCAAGGTCGCTATTTACCTGAAGGGATGAAAAATAAATCTTGATAGGAACCAAAAATAGAAATCAATATGCATACTGTGGTGTGCATTGCATTACTTCTTTCCAGCAGGAGGCTATTTTAGGAGGTTGCAGGGACTTCTCTGCCATCAGAAGCTGAGTTCAGGGCTGGAGGAAGTTGAAATAGAAAATGATCCTTCTCTCGTTGCCCTGACCAAGGAGAACGGGCAACCGACACTGCCAGTGGGGATCAGCCCCGTCTCACAGAGAATCTCAGCTTCTGTGACTCCAATCATTCTGGTCACATCCTTTAGAGAAAGAGCAGAGTGGAATTTCCAAACCACATGTGCCATGATGGGCATGGCAACGTGGTCATCTCCCCAAAGCATATATCATTGAACGTTGCCAGGAGAAG